>NW_020449152.1:48857-287699 GCF_003343035.1 Apteryx rowi | reverse complement strand
GTCCGTGCTCGCCGGGCTGTAACCAGAGCGATCACCTGCAGCTATGGAGTCCCCCACGAAGGAGATCGAGGAATTTGAGAGCAACTCTCTCAAATACTTGCAGCCGGAGCAAATAGAGAAAATCTGGCTTCGCCTCCGAGGCTTGTAAGTAATACTTCCCCCCCCCCCCCATATCCTTCTCCTGGTTCCTCCCATTGTCAAAATTACTCTAGTACTTCGTTTTTCCTTTCTTGCTCGTACCTTTAAAAGCACCCAGGAGTTTCCACACCTGCTTTCCATAAATACAGTGAATTAATTCTAGCAAAATATCCATTTGCTTCCTTAAATCAAACTGCCTGTTACACTGAACTAATGCTTTCTAGTGGGAGTGTGGAAATGTCATTAATGAGGCATTGTAAGATATAAGCAGTTACTGAGATGTTAATTACTTTAGTTGTTCTATTGGAAAAGTTTTGTTAGAGCCTGAACTGTACTTAACTGGATCCTCTCTTTTCAATAATCTTGCTGTTAGATGCAACATATAGAAGGGACCTTTCTTTACTGTAAATGTGCACCATTTCTGGCACTGATATAGTTAATAAGAACAAAATAGGCAGAGAAAGCACAACTGGAAAACATTTCTAACAATGCTTGTAGTGGCAGCAAATCCATGTTCCACAGATCAGATTGTATTTATTAATTTATACATCTATTTTAAGCCCGACATACCATGAAAGGATGAGATGCTGCCTCCTGAGTAGGAAAAAGTACCTGTACTCAGAGGAGGACTGGGGACTGCAGAAAAGTAAAAGTTTATAGACTGTAGATGTTGTGTAGTTTATTTAGAGTCAATATCTGGAGTCTTTTGTAGCGTCTCAGTATGCAAAAAAACTGCCAACAAGCAATAAGATCCATTGCTGGCTGCAGAGCATTTATTTGCCCCTCAGTTTTTGGGCAAGTGAAGGAAGAGCATTACTGTATGAAGCTGCATCCCTCTCTGTGTTCAGAACTGTTTTCCCCCCCCCCCCCTTTCAGCCTCACATGTTAGAGTTATTAAAATTTCATCCCTCAAGGGGGAGGGGGCAAGGAAGGGAGCGAGGAGGTTAGGAGACAGCAGAACCAAGAAAACACAGGAGCAGACTAATAACTAAAAACAAATGGATCCGAGTTAAACTTGAGTTGTTCTTTGAGCGTTATTTTGTGTGAGCAGTGATGGCATATTTTGTAGAGTGTATCCAGTTCTTCTGCAGGACTCCAAGCAGTCTAAAAGGCATGCATGAATATGTATTTCTTTCAAGGCGTCACTCCAGGAAGCCTGTTTTGTGAAGGAACTTAATCAAACTGGATGACAGCTGTCTTGTAAGCCTTCCAAATAGAACAGCTACACAAAGCAAACGCTCTTGTTTTCAAGTCTGTGCCACGCTGTAGTATTGGGAGTCCTTGAATTTCTGTCTAATAGGGAGTACGGCAGCGTGCTGATTCAGATTACACCTGAAGTTCATGGATAATTCTTCAACAGCACTGTAGCTCAGTATCTCTCCTGTTGCTGGTACAAGGCAGTGATTGCATGTTGTATGTCAAACTCCGGTCTGTTTTACCTTTGGAAATTTGGAGAAACTGTCAGACTTATTCTAGATATGCAGTAACCAAACCTCAGGCTGTTTTTCAGTACAGCCCTCTGTGCTGGCRTTGTGTTTGTGTAACAAACACATACTTTTTCCTTCTGAGTTTCAACATTTCTTTGCCTGAAGAAGAGATTGATTTTCTGTAGAATTCTTGATCACAAGATGAAAACTGAAATGTGTTCTGCTCTAATTAAAGACTGTAGAAGATTTTCCATTTCCAATCACATATAGGCTTTTAGTTCGCTGAAGTGCACACACACAAATTGGTTACAAACTGAGATTTGGCATCATGTTTCATGTTTTTTCTTGTCTGTTTTCTGCATGTCTATATGTGTAAGAAGAATGTGTATATATGCACAGACATTTAAATATCTTTTAAATAAGGTGCTCATCCTGGAGAGATCAAATACTACTTGAGAAGATGTCTTGTAGGAATCTCTCTCCACTACCTCTGGGACACCAACAGCCGTATAACACAGGAATTAGAAGGCACAACAGCACTACCAGGACAGTGTTGAATAGATAGTGAGAGTGAGAAAGAGTGTGCTGCCGATTGAAACTGCCTCAGGAATTGCAGGCTGGCAGCAGGTAGATACCCAATAAGTAATTTGATCCTGACACCACTTCTTAAATGAGAAAGGCTGTGATGATATAGACACTCAGCAGGCACTCAGTGTTGGGTTTTATATCTTCTTGGTGGGACTTCACCTGCAGGGACACTGGTACTTTCCCCCCTTCCCCTCCACCCATCCCCTGGCACCAGATGGTGTGTTTACTCACAGGGACTCAGAGAACAAACCAGAATCCTGTTTCATCACCTCTTGCAATATCTAGCTTTTCCAGGGGGCAAGGAGGGGGGCCTTCTAATTTTCGCCCTATCTCAGCCTGCTTGGCTTGAAGGCGGTGGAAACCCAAAGGGGGCAAAGGGGAGACTAAGCTGAGGCTTTTTAGAGACTCCCATGCTTTAGTATGTTTTCTGCTTTAACAAGTCTGGCAAGGGCTTTTCTGGAGTGCACCTGGTACAATTCTGTCCCACAGGATGATTTGCTTTTGGAGACTTGGGCATGAAGTGTCTATTTTCAAGGAATAGAGAGCTCTTTTGGACATTGTGCAAAGGGCAGGTTTTTGAGAGGTTGCAGCCAAGGTGTCTGTTGCAACATGAGTCATATGTTGCTATAAGAGCCAGACAAGATACAGAATTTGCCTCTGGAGTAGATTGGAAGGATTTCCTTATCCTTTTCCTTATGTATGTCTAACACAGTTACTTGGTCAAAACAGACTGGTTGCTTTGTAAGCATAGTGTTATGAGGCAATGGTCCTTAGGCCATATACAGATTCCTTTTGTTTTTGCTGTCTAAGAATGAGCTAAAAAATGCATACAATAACATTACTGAAATGTTTTTACTTGACATATACATATTCATGACTTAATGATTCTGTGCAGCAGTTTGTAAGAGATTCAAGTCAATGGACCCATGATGTATTCTCAGGTTTAAGGAAGCGTAGTAAATTGCCTCACTGGGCAATAAGTCATCTGTGACAAAATATTTGGGTATCTCAAACCAGGGATCTATGAAGTAAATGTTGTCTTTTATACATGGCCTATTAGATATTAATTTAGATTTAATCACAGCTCAGAAAAGAATCTTTTAGTGTTTTATTATTAATAAACATTAAGGAAAGGTCTCTGAATAATCTGTTTCCTGTGCAAAGGTACCATTAGAGCTATATGAAACTCATTGGGGAAAATCTTGAAAGTCGAGAACTGAAAATCTTGCCCTTTCTTTGTATGTTGAGCCAGAATGTCAATGAGGAATTTACTCCAGAGTTTTCCTTGCAGAAGCTCACTCAGAACTGCTGTCATGTACTGGACATGCAGCCACCAGGGTGCCATCTCCCCCTGGGAATAAATGCTGATTTGCCCTGCAACAGATCCCTCCCAGAAATGGACCAATGTTTGAGTTTCATCATCATCAAAATGAATCAGACTGGAGCATCTCTTCATGCGTATCTCACATATTGGTAGTAAGAATGGATGATTCACCCACCTGAAAAGCCACATGCAAAAGGATGCAGGAGCATGTTTAGAGGAAACATTATGGTAGGATATTCTCTCCCTTTAGTCATTCCTGTAGTAATACCTCTAAACACCCTAGCCCCACTGAGAATGACACAAAGCATGAGAAAGCAGAGGGCAAGATATGGGGGAATGGGCAGAAATGTTGTGGAAGGAGTGGAAAATGTGCATGCTATAAAGCCCAGGTGGTGTTAGGTCCTAAAACACATTAGGTCCTAGAGAGAGGCCTGCACTGAGACTCGCTGTTGCTGTGACAGGGAAGCCCGCAGGGACTTACCACTCCTGCATGTGCTTTTCTGCATCAGCCTGAACGCTTCCCTGCTCAAACAGTAACAGAAAGCACTAAATATGCCTTGCCTATGGGCTACCCCTCTCGGTTGACTGCCTCCTGGGAGGGCCTCTGGGTGTACGTGCTGCCTCTCCACCATCCTCTACCCTCCCTTCCTCCTTTCAACACCCCTGCCCCCCCCCGCTTATTCCCATACACACTTGCGCGCGCACACACACACACACACGTGCGCGCGCGCGCTCCTTGGCTACTGACAGGCTGCCAACTGCCTCTGCACACAGCTGGTGTATACATGCACTCCTTCTGCTGAGCATGTTTTTAATTGAGGAGCAGATCTCTTCAGTTTCTTGGCTGCTGCTCGGGCGCGGGGATGTCCGTTTGTTTCCTCGTATGGGGCCTGCCTTTGAACAGTTGCCTGTTATTCCTAAGCAGTGTTCACCCATGAAGGCTGACAAGCTCAGCTTGCAAGAAACTGTGTTTCTTAAGGACGCGCTGATTGTTTGTTTATGGCTCTCAACAGCTATTTCTGACAGAAAAGGGATTCAAGTCTCTTGCTGTTAAGCAAGGGCCCTGCTCTGTCTTCTTTACCCTATGGATCCTGTCCAGAAGGTTGTGTTTTATTCAAACTCTCCTTATTCACAGAATCACAGAATGGTTGTGGTTGGAAGGGACCTTTAGAGGTCATCTCGTCCATCCCCTTTGCTCAAACAGGGTCACCTAGGGCAGGCTGACTAGGACTGTGTCCAGACGGCTTTTGAATATCTCCAGGGATGGAGACTCCACAACCTCTGTGGCAACCAAACCACCTCTCTGGACAACCAGTTCAGCTGTGGGCTTGAATGCTGTATACACAGGAATTACTTATGAATCCGTTCTGCACTCTCTTATGATAGCTAATAATTCAGTCTATTAAACACAGAGCTTTCTGCCCTACAAAATGTATCAGTTAAGATTAGACTGGACCCATTACAGAGCATTGGCAGGGGCAGAGCTTGGAGACCAGATTTTGAAACATGATTGTGTGATTGCTTTTTAATCTGGCAGTTTCTTTAGGGAAGTATGAGCAGTGGTGGCTGTGTTGGGGTATTTAGTTTTAGCACTTAGACTGCTCACTGAAAGACTGTGCACTCCCATCTGTTAATTAGGTCTCTTGAAACTCCATGAAGTGGCTTCAGTTACCTCCTGATTTCTCAAACATAGTAAAAACACTGACGTCTTTTTCAACACTAGGATTAAGAGTCCAGTTTCTGATGGCATTTAAAAATGCAGAGACATATATCCAAAGGGCTCCACTAGTTTCAACAGACCTGTGCTAGTTTAGGGCAGCTGAAGACCCACAATGTAGTTATTTTCTGTCTGATTTTCTTGGTTGTTCTTTTGCAGAAAAATAAACTTTGATTTCTAGCTAATACAGCATTACCAACATCACTAGTATCTGCTGGTGCCCCTGCAATGCTTTAAGCTTTGCAGAAGGACAGGAGAGAAAATGGACTTTAACCTTCTTCCCAGTAGCTGGATTAGGATGTTAAATTGCTGAATTCATCATAAATCCCTTCATTCTCAGTGTAGCACTTCCTCATGCTGCCAAAGATGAAATTACAAATAGCAGCCATCTCTGAACTATGACTCAAATGGGATGCATGACTTCGACCTCATTTTTCAGACCCTCCTGCTCCAACCTGTCAATGTAGAGTTGGCTCAAGAAATCTGGAGTGGAAAGAAAATAGAAACACATATAAATCAATGTCTTCGAAAACCTCATGGTTTTGCTGAAGAGTCAGGAATGGTATTTCGGCACCTAGGGTATTTCCTCGACTTCCTCTGCAAAGCACTATGAATCCTATCAACACTGAAGAGGTCCAAATGCAAATGTTTATGTAAAATCCAGTTTTATTCTGCTTGAAATAAATGGTGAAGCAGCAACTGATTTCAATGGGAAAACGTGGAGCCTTAGTGACTGAAGACAATTTAGCAAGTGTTAAAGTGCCACCACTCACTTATCTGTTTCCCTGTCTTATCTGTGTGCTCTACAGTATTTTTAGGTTTTCTTATTTGAAAAATGTCACAAACAGAACAGCTGGTTCTCCCAGTGACAGTATCCTATCTGCTTCATTTTCATCTATGTAGCCATCGTAAACAGGAAAACAGAGAGCTCCCTTTAATCCAGAAGCGTTCTCTACACAGTGGGCTTTGTCCCCAAATATTTTAGCTGGCAGCAGAGAGTAGAGGTTAAAAAAGCCCCTCAGAAAGCACCACTTTGTTAGGAAATGTGTAAATTAGTCAGTTTTCAAGTGGAAAATATGAATATGCTAATTCCTTTCCGGAGGTGAGAGAGGCACTCCTGCTGTCTTTGGTCTTGGTTTCAGTCTTCCTGAACCTCCTGAGAGTCTAGGTTTAAACTAAAGCCCAGTTCACCCTGGAAGCAGAACTGAGGTAGCTTCAACCATATTTAAATACAGCTGTTGCTACCCTGTTTCTAGGTTGACTTCCCTCATGAGTGTAGACAGGGATTATTTGTCTGAGAATCATGTCAGGAAACCACTCCGTAGGCCTCTTATTCTGTATTTCACTTGTCTTATGTACCTCAAATTGCCACTGAACTGGGTACATACAGGGAACAAGATAGAGGCGGGACTCCGAGAAGAATAAGAAGATTGGAAAATGGGTGCTACGTATGGGTTAGAGATGGCAGCGTTCCAGCATGATCCTATAAATTCCTAGTCTGAGTGAGCTAGTCTGTGAGTATGAGTGACTGAACTAGTTTTAAGGTTTGTCAGGGTCTGGCTGATCTAAAAATGTTTCTCCCTGTAAAGTGAAGGGCTGAATTTGACCGTTTAACTAGCCCATAGCAGCTTACTTCATACGGTCGGCAATACAGTTTTTGAAGGAGCAATGGGAACAGGGGAGATGCTGCCAATTGCTAATCTCATGACTGAAAAATGGACAGAGTAGGAAATATATTTTAATAAATAGGAACACAGCAACTTTAGAAGAAGTTAATTAAAAAGGTGTCTGGAGGTGTAGTAATTCAGTAAACTGTGATAAATTTTGCCTCAGTCCTTTATTCGGTTTGTTCCATCCAGTGACTTTTATTTGAATCTTAAATCAGTAAATGAGTCCTGTAGGTAACAAAAGAGGAAAGACTTCATGTTTAATACTAAAATGTTGACTAAGAAATAATATACACTCTCTAGTTTTTACCATAATCATAAAAAAAGCTTTTATTCTTCTGGAAGCGGTACAAATGAATCATACCTACAGCCTAAAAAGCAATTATTTATTTCAGCAGTTATAAAAAGACAACCATGGTCTGTAGTAGAAGAAAGGGGCTCCCTTTGTAATATTAAATTCAGTGCTTTTCAAATATCACTGCTGTAAAGCTTGCAATCCTGCATAGAAAACAAGGATATGAAAAAAGTTATTTTGGGGAATATGAATTTCAACCTTGTCTCAAAGGGAAAATAGGAGTCTCTTTCTGGAATTCTCTTTTAAAAATGTCTCGGTAGGATAGGAATCCGTACATAAAAGAAATAAAAACCGATGGAAGACAGCACTGAAAAATCCTGTGTATGTGTGTGTATGTGTGTGTTTTAAAGGCTGTGAGGCCAGCTCATCTCCTAATCTGCCAGCTTTTGGTGGATTCAAGCACTGTATTAAATCCAACTCAGCTCTTGAAAGGATTTTATTTACGGGTGTTTCTCTTTCTTCCTGAATTGCATACAAGATATTCCCATTCCATCCTTCCTTGTCTTGCTCCATCAAAACCTCACTTAGTCCCTGTGACATACTAGAAACCTTTTGGCTCTGATCTCTCCTGGTAGATGAGGAAAGACTGAGGTTCGTGTAGGGCTGACCTATTAAAATGCTATAGCAGTTGTGAAACATACCTTTACAGATGTGAATTGCTCTCAAAACACTGGGAATTTGGGTAAATCAGAGGTTTTCTGGAAGGACTTGTTTGGATTCATAGGGCTGTTTTTGATCTCATGAGCTGTGCTGTAAATAGGAGGAAGAATGACTTCATTGATACCAATGCATTTGCATGGGTGAAATTAGAATCCAGTTCACGGTCTTTGGAGCATTTGTTTTTGTTTTCTTTGAAAAGTTATGTTTTCAAAGTAATTGATGGCTTGAGAAAAGTTTACTCCCTGACAGTGCAAAATTTTCTCCAACAGTGTTAAGCCCAACTTTGTGCTTAACTCCAAATTATAGCTGAGCAATAGTCTTTCCTCCAGCAGACTCAGTACTGCTCCAGGCCTCAACCAAAATCTGTGTGCAGTTTTCTTGGATATTTGAAAAGTGGATTCATTTTGAAGGTGTGATTAAAGAAAAACAAAATCAAAATTTTGCAATAGATTAAGGTAACAGCTCAGACTGATGAAACTGGTTGTAAAATTCAGCTGGCTGACTTCAGTGAAATCAGGATTTCTCTCAGAAATCAGTAATGTCCAGGTTGCGGATCTTAGAATTTGACTGGCCACGAGGGCTGGTGCAGAGCTCCCAGAGAGCCTTAGCTCTACCTGACTATCGAGAGGAGGTTTGAAATGCTGTGCCTATGCTAAGGAGCCCAATTCATGTCACACCAGACTGCCCCATCTTCTTTGGGAGGACCTCCACGCCTAGTAATTGGTCATGTTGGATGGAGATGCCCATGTGAGCTCAGGCGTGTAGAGGGAGACGATCGTCGTAATCATTCTTGGAGACAGATGCAGGAGAGAATGTATTTATTAAGGTGCATAAAGACATGTATGATATGTTCCGTGCTTTTCTTACATACCTGTCAAGCTGCGGAGTCATTTTATTATTAATGTGACACTTGGAATGGCTATTAGTAGGTCTGTGTCATCACTTCAGGAATGATATCTTACACTCCCAGGGACAGATACTATTCATGCACAAAACTCCTAGCCAAGTCAGAAAGTTGCACAATATCCATCTGTAGCACGAATCCCAGCTTGGCGCAAATCTCATTTCAACACCAAGATTAGCACAAATTAAACATAAGATCTGTGCCATTTTAGCAGCTAAGATTGTACAGAGCCCTTTAGCTACAGCTGTGGCACGCAGGGAGTCCCTGCAGAGCTCACGGCACAAGCCGCAGCGAGCATCCAAGGGCAAAGGAGCAGAAGTAAAGCATAAACTCCCTTGCAAGGCGGAACAGTTCAGATGGTTGCTGTAAATGATGCTAAGATCACACTTCCTCCCCTGGCTCCTGTGGAGCAGCTGGTTTTCTGGGATTCACTAGCAGTAAGCAGTTACTGGTTTCTGCTAAGCAAAGAGGCTGAATACACACTTTAAGTATGCTCCTATACACATATTGGTGCAGCAGGGACAGCTACAGTCAGACTGGAAAACTCTCTTTATTCAGATGAGGTTGAAAAGTGAAAGATGAGGAAGCTGTGGGGGCTGAGGCTGGGTGGGGAGAATTGGGAGATCATATACAAAAGAGTGTACTGACTCATAAAAAGGCTGTAGAGGAAAACTAGAGACAGCTTAAAAAGAAAAGAAAATGGGGGGAAGAATGGAGATAATCCTGTGAGTTCTCTTTCAGATCCCTACATATAAACATTTGTTAGTTTTATTTACTCACCGATTAAAATAGCTCATAGCATAATATATACACAAGTTATTTAGGAGTTTGAGTCTTGCCGAAAATCATGGGGACAAGGCTGCCTTTAAGGGCATTTGAAAATTGTGCTCAATCTGTAGCACAGTATTTTGGCCTCACTAAAATTCTAAAGGGAGGCCCTGAAGGAAAGCCTACATGTTGCAAGAATACTGCTGGTAATAAATACTGTACAAAACACCATTTCTGTGTCAGCTTCTGAGCATGTCTTTATTTACATAAATGAGGGTCCCTTCTTCGGGATCCTTTGCATTGTTTTTTAGAGTATGAGGAGAACTTTCTCTGGTATCTTGGCCATGTTCTTGTAACATCGATCAAAATTCTCCTATCGTTCCTATTAGCTGAATCTGGGGATTCATCTTTCTTTTCCCTATTTGCATCAGTGTTCCAGGTACAGGGAGCCTACAGACTTGGATGCAGTATGACTTGATGTGTAAATGAAGTTATTCATGTTGTACAGAGTATGTTTCTAAAGTGCTCTGCAGTGAAAGGCTTTCCTATAAATGCTCAGTGATCTCTGTAAGACCTGCTTCTGATTAGCTTGAGTGCAGTGAAGATATCTGCTCGTAAATGGAGAAGAATGAAATTCCTGAGTTATGCAAATTTGCTGAATAACTCAGAGTAAATTATCATAATGGTCCCACCTAGCCTCAAAATCTAGGAAACATCAAATTGTATTTTGAATTTCCTTCACCTTACGGAGGCAGCTCTGCTCCTCTTCTCAGCCAGAGTGTGGGGAACTTGACTCCTCCCTTAAAGCAGCCAAACTTGAAGAACTAGAGTAGCTCTCACAACCGTGGCACCTGGCATGTGGAAAGAATAGCAGGGTTTGCTTATTTAAATACATCTTTATATCTGAGTCTTCTGAAGACGACCCCCCCCCCCCGTTGCTGCAGCATCTAAATGCTTGTGAGACAGTTGGTTGACTGCATGGAGTAGGGTCTAAATAACAGAAATCTCTCACAGCCTCCTCCATTCTCAGTATTTATGTTCAGAGACTGTTTGCATCCATCCACCTGTGCATCCCATTTCCCTGTCCCCAGATTTCCCCCCTGTGTGGTGAGCCGTTTCTCACTCCCAGCATGCAGGGCATGGGACAGCTTTTCTGAGCTGCAGAGCCTGGTAGAGGGGAGTTGCAGCCTCTCTGGCTCTCATTCTTTCTCTCTTCCTTAACTCTGCAGTCATGCCTAATTCAGTAGTCATTTGTGTGTTATCACAAGATGTTATTCATGCCTGGGGGGGATGGAAAGATGGGCATCTATCTACAGAAAATATCAGCACTATCATACTTAAATATTGGCGATAGCGTAGGAGGCAGTCTGCTGGGAGTGCTGAGCACTACCGGATCGGGCAATTGCTCAGGTCAGAAACATGGAGGTTCAGCACTAAGGACCCTCCATGAAACTGCTTTTCCTCTGTAAACAGGTTTCTACTGGCTATCTCAAAGGCACATCACTGTTCAGACTGCTTCCCTGTATAATGTCACTGTTCCTGGAAAAACACAAAGTGGTGGGAAAGCCAGCAGTAAGAGCATCAGCTGTTCACGAGAAGTTTAAATGTTGCCTTTTCCTAAGAATGACATTTAATATTTGGTCTATTAATGAGAAGGCACCATCAGGACAATAGCAGTCTTTCCCTCACTGCACAGAGTGATGTCACTTAAAGCCTTGAATAATTTTTAAAAACTATTAGTGTGCTGAAGGAGGGGGTGGCTGGGAGGTGGAGAGGGGGGACGGGGAAGTGAACCTTATTTTGGAAAGGGAACACTACATCTTTGTGCAACAATTTTTTCACCCCACATTTAGGCTTGTTAAACGGTAAGCTGAGTGTTTCAGTCTGTAACCCAGAGTCAGGAGAGGGCCTGGCACAAAAACATGAGATTTAAAATTCTGTGTCACACCAGCTGTCTAGTAGCAGACAGAGGGGGTGGGTTGTGTTCGGGGGAGGAAGGATAGAGCGGGGGGAACAATAACAAGCAACAGTCTGATAGATTTACTAGAGCTTAGGGCAAGATGCAGATTTGTTTGGTGACTTCATGCACGTGGCTGGCCTGGTCTGATATAATTCCAGTCCATGTTTCCTGTCTTGATATTTAATCCAGGGCATGAACAATGATTCCCCCCTCCCCATCGTTGCGCAGGCTGCAACTAATCACAGAGCCACCCTGCATGAAACAAACTGGACAGCTGCCTGTTTGGCTCCTGCAGAAGCTGAATATATTCACTTTATATAGTACCACTGATTAAAGTTTTAATCTGTGTTTGTTTCTTTGAGGGTTTCTGACAGCTTTTTCGCACTGGAGGAATGGGATTCCAGCTAAATAGTATTACGTGCCTTGAATGTACATGATGCATAAATATTGCCACTATATGTGCTCTTCAAAATTTTTCTTTGCCTTTTTCCAAAAGGGACTGTTCCCTTTTATGCTCCTTGTTGATATGACTTGTTTTCAAAAGCTCTTTTCTTAGGAAAATGAACAGGATACAACCAAAGGACGTACAGGAAAGATTGCGTGTATGCTGCCTTTTCTGAGACATTGTAATAGCAAGGAAGCAGCATCCCACTTGGGGAGGTCAGTGTTTCCAAGTGAACACAATATGATGCACATCTATACTCAGAGTAGCAGGGAAGTATTCTTCCCTCCCAGCCCCTCTGAGCCTATTGTGCAGTAAATGTCACAATCTCTTCCAGGGGGAGAGGCTACAAAATAGGCATGTTCAAGTATCACCCATCCTGTACTTTGCAGGTTGTCCCCTTTATTTTGAAGCCAAATGTTCCATAAGTCATCTTGACTGGCCAGCTACAAAGTAACACTTGGTCAGACTAAATATATACATCTTTTTCAAATAGTAAGTATGCAAAGTCATACAGTATGGTGCCTTGACAATTTTTATTTTTAAAGCACAAATAGAGCAATACTGAGGACGGCTCTATATTCTTTTCAGACTTTGGCAGACTTTGAGACTTTATTTCCCTGAAACGTACTTTCGTCTAACAGAATTTTTATGAGCGTGCACACTTTTCCTGAGAAAGTGATGTGCATCAAGCACAAGAGAATTCGCTCTTCGTGAAGAAAAGCAGATTAAGCAATAGCTCATTCTTTTCAAAAGGGCTAGATCTTAAGAAACAGACCCCCCCCTTTTTTTTTTTTTTACTTAGTATTTTTCCTCAGCTAATCCATACCAACTGCAATGGCAGGATTTTTTACATGAGGAGTGATGGAAAACTGAGTTAAATTAGAGAAAGAACTTGAAGATTTCAATAATTGTACTGGCTCCGTACAAAATCTGAAAACAGAGTTCATCATGTAGAAGCCCTCTACAAATTTCACTGACTTTTTTTTCGGAGTTAAGATACCAACATATAAACATTCAGGTCCAGTTTATTTCTGTATTGAATTTGCCCTTCTGATTTTGCCCTTACTGACACATCAATTAATGACAAAACTGGAGCATTTGGTTGTTCCCATAGGGTTCCTAGTGTTCCTTGCAGATCCCTGTACTTCAGATTGTCTTGCTGAAGCCTCCCTTAGCCCTCATATACATACAGTGTTTGATGCAGACCAATTGAGTAAACTTTGCCTTTACTTCTTTTTTTGTGATTTGGAGTGGGTGTGTGGTGCTATGAAAAGATACATAGCAGTTATTTTCCTCTTCTGATTGGGAGTTCTGTTTTTCAAAGTTTGGGCAAGACATAGTTGCCCTTCGTTAAAATGAAGCTAAATAAAATCATGACAATTGATCATAGATCTTATGTCATCAGAAAAGAAAATACTTTTCATTGCTGTACCCCTCACATACCACTGTCTGAATAAAAACATTACAGCTGTATGGGGTCCTATGCCACCCTCCTAACCCCAGGTGGATAAGGGGCTGCATTCACCCTAACCTTGGGAGCTGAAATCAGGCTTCAGATTGAGTTTGTAGTGCTAAAGAGCTCAAGCCTGTCTTTCTTATCATCATGTGTCTTCATTATCTGTAGGGGCAGGTGTTGAGGAAGATTCCCTCTTACCTTCTTCCATTGCCCCCTTGCTTCCTTCCCCCTCCCCACACTGGAATCCCTCAAATCACCAACTTTACTGGTGAATTGGTGACCAGCATTTTAGCAGTGGGGATGATCAAAGAAATTGGGCTTGAGTGCAAGCTGAGGTCCTGAACTCTCATGAGGGAGTATAGTAACAGTATAGTGTTAATGTCAGTTTGCTCAGAGTGTACCTGTAACACTTACAGGCTCTGTCCACTCCTGGAGAAGTTATTTCTCACTACTTGTGCTATTACAGTGGCTTTTCTATAAGAAGAGTTTTAAGAAATTGCCTCTCCAGTTATACTTCATCTAGGCTTGGTAAACACATTAGAACCAAAATAACCAAATGGGAAACTGATTGATAAGTCATAAGCAGGAGCGCTATCTTTGTGAAAGGTTACCAAGAAGCAGAGGCCATGCAAGAGACATCCACTGATCCTTTGTATGTCATACCAGTTGCAATCCCTTTTGGAGGTGAAGTTGTACATTTCTCAAAAATACCTGTTTGCCTAGTTGTTTAGAAAACTTAGTAGCTACAGTGATAAAAGCCACTGGCCAGCCAGCTAAACTAAAATATGTTGAAAGAGTATTTTCCATGTACAAAAGCAGTGGGGATATTTTCTGACCTTGAGTTATTTTCATGTAGTTTGAGAAAAGTGATTGTGTGTTAAGCACAAGCTCCATCTCTACTTTGTACCAGTACCTCTTGTTTCCAAGATTTCACACATTTTCCTTCTCTCATTTGTTTTGGCTGTAAATCTGCTGTCCCTCTGCTCTGTCTTGTCTGTCTCTGCTGAAATCATTATGCCCATTTCAAGTGTTGAACATTTCATGTCTTTGCATACCTGTACCACAAGTGCCTGTGCTTCAGAGCATGCAGACTGTAATAATCTGCTTACAATGAGAAAAAATGACTGCATCATCGTCTCATGATTTGACTAGGTCCCATGCAGTTCAGGGTCCAATTTAAAGCAAGTCGTCTTGTTTTTAGGATCTCACATAAACCATCACCTTTTAAGTACCAACTGAAATCTGTTCTTCTTTCCTCACCCACTTTTTAAGTATTTCATCTCTCCTGCTGTCATTAGTCTCTGATTATATTGTTTTTAACCTAGCGCAGTATTTTTGTAAACGGCCTGTGTAGAAGAAACAATAAGTTACATTTGTTGTTAACCTGAGAGAGAGTAAAGCAAGAAAACTGGTCTTCCTCTTTCAGTTAGTGAACTGAAAAAACAATAGCAGTTGATGGTATCCTACTCTTCAAAGTCTGGCAATCTCAATATATTTCTGAGTTCCGGTTAGTGCTCCCACGGGATCTTGAAATTTGACTGATGCTGTCCCATAGTCTGTGCTGTAGGATTTGATGTTTGTGAATTGATTTATACATGGTTATTAACGTAGGCTTTGGTAATGTAATGTAAACACATCACTAATGCAGTGATGATGACGATTTTTTGGTATGCTTTGCATGAATCAACACTGAGCTGCTGGGAGAGAGAATTTCCAATTTAAGTGATTCCGTTAGTCTGAAGAACTAACTTTATCTGAACGACCTGGTCTCTTCTCCCTGGAGAGCAATGCACAGGGGCATGGAGCCCACCCAGGTTACAGGTCACACCAGCATGATACAGCCAGGGAGGGCACCTGCACTTGGGAGCTGGGAAATGCTCTTAATTCTGCTGCTTGGATGTGGCCACCCAGAGGAAATCTGGGGGAATCTGCACCAATAAGTTAGAAGGATTTGGGGTCCAAAGCAATAAACATGCATCATAGTCTGCTCTTATGAAAATGGAAGGACAGTGATATCAGATAAAACTGTTGATTTACCTACAGGTAACAAAAGAACAGGAAGAACCTTCTAGATTTGACCCATAGAGAGTCTCTTGTTTCTCTTTTGCCACATTTCATTGCTTATCTTGTTTTGCTAAAATGAAATAGGCTTATAGCAATGTTATAGTACTTATTCTAACATGAGAAGCCCAGCTCTGGCAGGAAAGGGGAAAAAAGAGCCTGTCAGAATTCTTGTATTATGGGGTGGATGTTTCAGTATGGTCATTTTGCTTTCTCTCTGTTTCTGAATGAGCTGGTCAGAGAAACCTTCCAGAGATGGAAAGATGAGCAGCCCTGGATCGCCTAAGCTAAGAACATGATGGGACTCTAATATTAAAATAGGGATGTTGTTGGGTGCTTTTGTTAATGGACCCACTCCATTAACAAAACGGGTGTCAAGCTCCTGCTCATGTCTTAAACATGCTAATTATAAAGCTTCTAAATGTAGAAGAGGAAGAATCCCTCCTTCCCCTCAAAGGGAGGATAACTCTTAGTAATTATTTGCATGTGCAACCATTTCCATTTTCTTTAAAGTTTGTGGTTCTCCTGAAGAAGTAGCTTTGTAAAATATTCCCCTGCAGACAACAGCTTTCCTTTCTCTTCCTGACGCCCCTATCAGCTCTACTGATGTCAGCGATGAAAATCAGGGTCCTGGCAAGCAAGCTCGAGCAAAGCTCCCTGCATCAGTTGATGAAATTAATGCCCCTGACATTTTCTTTTGCCTCTTGCAACAGAGCAGGCAATAAAGAGTGTACCTCAGCTGCGGCAGTACAAAGCTTTGCTTAAAGCCACCGTTGCTGGCGATTTAAGCCAAAACACTGACCTTTGCACTGAAGTGGCAGGTGCCCAGGGACACACTCGTGTCCCTTAGTTGTGCTGCAAGGGCACCGACCTGCAGCAGGGACTGTGCACAAGACAGCTGGGGGCAATATCTTCTTAAAGTGCTGTAGCACATTTACTTTAGGTAGCCCCTCAGTGCCCTGAATGGGTTTGCCTTCTTTTCCTAAGGAGTGCAGAACCAGCGTGAAACCAGCTGCTGTGTTAAATTCAGGCTTGTGCATGGTACAAACTAAAGATCCCAGGCCACTGAGTTTCAAGGACTTTATAAGAAATACCTGGCTTGCTAGACTGCTTTAACTAACCATGTTTGCCCTCCGAACCAATTACAATGGCCAAGTGAAACAAAACAGGTTAGCTTAAAACACTGCTGAATCTGACCTTCAGCCAGAAAATTGCTTGAGCTGTTTGACCACTGCAACAGGCTAACGACATGCTTGTGGCTGCTTGATGCTTCTCCATTAAGGAATACTAACTCACCAAAAAGCGTCACCTGCACTTAGCCTGTGCATACCTCAACTTCCGAGCAGCAGTCCATGAGTCAGTGGCCAAATGCTGATCTCTGTCCCACTGAAGATTATGACCAAGGGCAGATATTGCCCATTAGTCTCTACTAGAGATATGTAAGCAGAGTTTAATGCTGATTAACTCTTAGATTTCAGCGTAAATTTCCCAGGATGAAGTTAGGCAAGAAGTCTTCTATCACTTTGGCAGCACCCACAGTTTTACTCTGTATACTGAGGAGATGCCATTAATGTGAAACCCTGTGGAATAAATATGGAACAACACCATTTTAACCAAGTCACTGAGTAAAACCTAAGTGATTTAGATAATTCTTTGGAGGCTGTGTAGGAGTGAAGGAGCAATTCGTTTAGCTAGTTGATGTTCTGAGTTGTGTGATTATGGGGCAAAAACAGAACAGTTGGCAGAGTTACTTAATTCCCCCAACCCCTCTGCCTTTACTCCTCTCCATACCTGCTCAGTCACTTTAACTCACTCACCTTCTCTCAGTAGAATAATACCTGAGAATATGGTTACTGGATTCAAGCACACTCCTTGGGGGTTTCTAGCAAATTATCATCTCTGGGCTTGTAGATGCACTGGAAGTGTGTGAGCTTTTTGAAACTAGGTAAAAGTAGTGTTACTTGGGTTCCAATTATGCCCTATTGTGACAAATTTATGTACAAAACCACATTTAGGTAAAACCTCAACCCTGAGGAACTAGCAAACTAACTGAAAAGGGGTCTGAAGGGGAAACACTGGGGTGGGGGGAGTGATTTGCTTAAAGATACATCAGAATTAAATCACAGAGGTAGGAACATAATCTTGGGAAAAGATACTTGGGCCTTAAAGAAGTCGGCAGGCATCAAAACACAGTAAGAGATTCCCCATGTCTATTTGTTTCCGTGGGAGTTGGGTGCCCATATAGGTTTAGCTATCTACACCTTGTTAGTGTAGATCTCATTCCTAGTTTTGCCTCTGGCCAGTGCCTTTTATTGTTTCTCTGGTAGCAGAAGGGATTCATTCATTTCCAGGAAAGACTATATGGAAATAGTCAGCTTAACTATCTTAGTGACTTCATCTCATTTGATTCAGAAGTTATGTCTTACCTACCACTGTTTTTCCTTATTACAAACTATACACTTTAAAAACATTTACTAGGGTTATTTTCATTAGGCTCCAGAGCAGCCCTCTTTTACCACAACTGATTCTGACTTCATACTACACTTGTGTGGGTGTAGTTGCATTAACTTCAGTGGAGTTATCTCTAGTTTACACTAGTAATATAGGGCCTACCTAGTGTGAGTCACCTGTTAAAAATAAATTAGAAGAAGGCTTTTTTYTTAATGTTGAATAGAATTAATATAAGTTAAATGTAGACCAATGAGTAATATATATCACAACAGGTAACACAAGTTGAATGGGCACTGTAGTTCTCACATGGTGCACATACAGCAAGAAAAGAAACTGCACTTACTTACACAGATCTGGTAGTATCCATAAGCCTCTTGCAGGTATCAGCACTGGGAGCCCATAAGAAGGGGAAGCATAACACCACCTCCATTAGCTTGCTATCATTCTCTTCTGTCAGCTTGATTTTGTTGTCAGAAAAAGGATATTCCCTTTAGCTTGACCAGAACTGTCTGCTTCTAAGTTTATCCCTGGGCTAAAGACAGTTTAGCAACCAGTCCTCCATACACAGATTCCTCCTGTAGAGAAAAACCAGAATAGCTTGCCCTACACCTTTTCCAAAAATCTCTCCACAAAATTCTAGGAAAACAAAATAACTGCACAGAGTATTGCTGTTTGCTGACTCTTTCTATTTGCTCCAACCACTTTCCTCTTGTTAATTCATATATAGCTGCTGACTGTAGCCAACCATCAGTTCTGGCTGTGCCTTTAAAAGGGGGCAACTTCTAATTTCATTGCTTGCAATAATCTCATTTGATTGAAGGCAGGTGCAGTTGTTGGTTTGCAGGCTTAAAACAGGTGGATGTCCACATTGTCTGCTTTTCCAAAAGCAATTTAAAGGCTGTGTTTGAAAACAGCTTTGTGTTATCAACACCTTTTTTACAGTGTTGGTGAGTGGTATTGTCAGACTTTATTTTTGAAATGCTGAAAGTACAGGAATACAGTAAATTCATTGCTAGCCTTAAGAAGCAGTATGGATGCAGCTGCTAATAGCATTTTTTTTAAGTGTATGCATGCAGTAGTGATACTGAGTCTATAAACAAGCTTCTTCAACTGTGACATACAAACTCAGTGTATACAGACACAATCACTAACTTGGTATACATATACCTTGACTGTAATTGGACTGCAGGTGTGGAAACAACAATAAACAGCAATAATAAAAATGTATATATTTTTCTTAAAGCACCTGTGATGAGGCAAATGCCCTTTTCCTAGTACTGGCATCTGTGATAATATAATTTTCTAAGGCAGTAAAAATGTTCTTGAGTAAGAGGAGTGTTAAAGGTGTAACTGACCCGAAAAGCTATGTTATTACTAAAATGCAAAGAGCAGCCTAAGGTTGGGTCACCTCTTTAGAACATATAATAAAATTTGAGCTAATCAGGAGTTTATGAAATATATTTTTGCTGGAATGTGATGCTTGGTTGAAAGCAAAACACTTTACAAAATCATATGAAAGTCACTGAAATTTCTTCTTCGACCAGTAAAGGGAAGAATAGTTCTGACAATATTAAAACACACCATTAAACACTTTCAGGGGAAAGAAGTAACTCATAAATAACTTCATCTGAAATTTTAAACAGTCATGTTGTACTTATATAGAAGAAAAAAATTGAATGCAAAAATTTTTTATTTCTTATGCATAAAATATATTTTGTCAACCTGGATTAAGGTAGGTGGGTGATTAGGCAGGGTTTTTTCAGCATTTTCTTTCTTTTTGAAAGAAAATTTAGTGAAGTTCTGTTTTTGCCAGAACTTCCAAATCTAAATCTCTGCAAAATTGAATTTCTGTTCTTCACCGTTTTGTGACTGAACTGAAAAGTTCTCTTAGAATCAGGTATGTCCAAATGGACTCTCATTGTATTTGTCAGTGTCATGAATGTCAGTAAGCTGGAATCTTGATACTGCTATGAATGTCTGCTCTTTTACTCAATTGCATCTGTTCAAGTTTAAATAAGCAATTCTTCACACAGTAAAGTGTAAATGAAAAATTTTTAAATCTTTTTAAAGTTAATATCTTGGACTTTTATGATTTTAACATGGTCAGTAAACAGCAACTGGTACAAGCATGAGTACAGTTTCTAAAGGTAATATTGGATTAAACATTTGACAGCCAGGATACATTATTCATGCTTCTTATTAAGAACAAAATGGCACTTCAGCCCTTTTCACCATGTTTTTTTCTTATTTTTATCTTTTGGTGTCAGACAGTACCCCTTCTCTGGGTATTTTGGGCCTGACTGAGCCACAGTTTTCCATTTGCAGTAGCATCAGAGATGAAAAAGCAGAACTCAAAGTTTATAGCAGTACACCTGTTCTGATGATATTACCTATACATCCGAAAAATGGGGACCATCTGTTAGTGTTAGGCTCAACAGGACGTCGATCTTGCAGTCCTCCTCACAGTCTACAGTGGGACTTATTCCTGTCACTACTTGTTAAGATTTGAGATCATTAGTTTTACTTTACAATACAATGGCACTGTTGAGCCCAATCAGAATTAATGCCCCATTTTGCCTGGCATTGTGCAAAGCCATTGCAAGACCAGACTGTCATAGGATAAAGAGCTCATTGTCAAAATACACACAAACACACCTCTGCAGCTAACTATACGGCTATATAGCCATATAAGTAACTATATGGCAGGACTCATGATTAGCGCCTTACTCTGAGTGTTGACAGCTTTGTGCCATTGCCTACTGTAGAGGACAAAATCTACTATGCAAGAAGAGAAAGAGATTTACAGCTCTTGCAAAAATTAATATAGTGGAAAGCTTGGATCCTTGGGCTAGGGAGGTCAAGAGGTACTGTCAGTGTGCTTATCTGCTCTTTCCCTTGCTAGTCCTGGGCTTAGGTCAGATCCCAAGATATGTGCACTGCACTGAACTGAAGTTCAGTGGTCTGGCATCTGGGATTCAGCTGAGCAGAGCACCACTCTCGCCAGGATCTAGGCTTTCTTTATAGAGCAAGGTTGCTGTAAAACCACTGGGGCCACCGCTGCAGGTTTTGCACTGAGTGATCACAGCCACAGTGACCGGATGTGCCCAGGACCACCACTACATCTTAGAGGACTCTCCACAAATAGGGCCCCACTTACCTGCTGGAGGGAGATATAAAATCCTACATCTCAGCTCTAGAAGTAGGTTTCTGCCTTCCTGTTAAAAGTCATTTAGTGTATTAACTCATTCTCTTCTCGTCACTACCCACCCTGTCTTACATGAAAAAGGTAAGATGTATAGACAGTTTCTTAAGGTGCATCTAGGCAAACACACTCCTCTTCCTACTGAAGTGGCAACAGCCACTGAAGTTAGCAGAAGGGAATGGCTATGTCAGGCCTGGGACAGTCTCATGGCACAAGTCACTGTGTCTTAGACTTTGCTTAATCACTCCTGATTTCTGACCTCATTTTCTTGTCCTCACCACTAGAACCTTCTTATCTCAGTTGTATTTTGTTCTTTTCCTGCAGGAGAAAATACAAGAAAACATCACAGAGGTAAGAGTAAATCTCAGAGGACTGGAAGGTATTTGTGAGTCGTCTGTGTCTTTTTGTTAGGGGATTTGAAGGAGGATTTTCCTGTAACCAGACTGATTTTGTTCACTGGGAAATGCCTTTCTACTGATTGTTACCCTCTTTGAAGGTCCATCCTGCACTGCTGCTCCAAATTCCCACTGATGTTAGTGGCAGTGCTCCCTGAGTAAGGATAGAAGTATTTGTCCTTGAAGGTCAAACACTAATAAATGTCACTCTGTTACTTCTGCAAGTTCTACTAGTTCTAACTCTTATTACTTACTCATGCTGTAATAAAAAATGGACTGTGGGCTTTCAGTGTTGCTAATGATCTGTGCCTTTGCAGGAGATTGAAGGAAAACTGGCATCCTGTTGATTAATAGGCTCTATTACAGCTACCCGATCTAGTTATCTTACTGCCTCCTTGTGGAAGGGAGGCCTAATGGGGGTCTTTGACAGATTCATTTTTCTCTCTTTGGAGGCCTTTTGCTTGGTTGCTTCAGACCATAAATATTGCAGTGCAAAGTTTTTGGTGCTAAATTGACTCCCCCTCCCCTGCATCTGGAGTATTAACTGGGGACTTCATCTTACAGCATGCTGAGCCTCTTTAGTTCCTGTTGACTTTAACTGGGTTGGAGACTCCTGCAGAGTACTTCCTAAAGACGAAACCCTGCAGCCCTTCTGAATGTGCCCTTTAATGTCGTGTGATGATAGAGGGAGCTGGCAGATAAACCCACCTTGTGATGTGATGGGCTAAGATTTTGCAGCCACCTGATGCTGAAATGACCACCCCAGCCCAGTGCTGGCAGGACAGACTATGCATGTGCTTGTGTGTCACAGCCACGAGAGGCTGAGGTATGGTGGCTGAAGCCACTGATGAGGTGCATTTGAGCTTTGACAGTTCAGTGGAAAATGCTGATTTGCAGATTTCCATGTTGAACTGTGCAGGGAGGCATTGAATAGTGCGAGACACTAGAACAGGGAGAAGGTGAATAAATGTTTTTGCTTATGTTCCTAAATGTAGAGCCTACACTGTAACTCTGCAGCTCTACTTTTTTCCTCATTTCACTGGCTTTCACCTTGATTGTTAATTAACTATGACAATGTCTGTGGCCAGTGCTGTTGAGTTGCTGCAAGAAGATTTCTTTTGGGTTTAAATGATTTCCAGGATGAATGTTCACTCTGTCTGTGTGTCCTGTACTATTTGTGTCATCCCAAGTACTGTGTCTTGATTCAGTGTGTTTTCTGCACACATAGCTGCAGTCAGGCAGGTTTGCACTCAGCATTTCTTCTGTATGGGAGAGGTTTGATAAACTTCAGAAGAGACATGATGTTGAAAGCTCCTGCAAGCCCAATAAACAGCTGTATCAACTTTATACCAAAACTTAAATGTCTCAGAAATGATGATGCATTTAAACTTACCGTGACGGGGTAAGCTTGTGTCCCTTCTGATTGGGAAGTTTTTGTTTAATCTCTTCATGCTTGGGCTGTGCTCTGTGTCTAACGCTACTGTCTGTGCCTGCTGTTCGGCTGATGGGATCAGTGCTTGCGGCCGCTGGGCAGATATCTTCTGTGGCCGTGTGTTGTGAAACAGGTGGTATTAGCTCTGCGCGGGCAAGAGGTCACTCCAGGAACCTGTGCAGAGCAATTGCAGAGCAGCTAGTAATGATAACCTCGCTCTGCAGGCGCTGGCAGGCAGCCAGGGGGCTGTGTACTGCAGCAAGGTGGTTGCTGTGCCTGGGAACTGCACTTTGCATGTGTGGAGGGCAAATCAGTTGGCTAGTGAGCTTCTGAGTTGAATTTGCCACCTGCTGTGTGCTTAAGGTATAACACTGAAAGGGAAACTGCACGTATTGCCATCTGATGCAGAAGTGTCAGGTGCTAATGCACCTCCAGGAAAAGGATGTGGCAGGACAGCAGTTCCTTTAAAGGCTTTCGAAAAGTTGCATTTCTCTGTTGAACTAGTAATTCTAAAAATATACATAAAGTGCTTCTTTGGCACGAGTCTTGGCCTTCGTTTCCCACATTCATCTACTGTGGAGTTTTCTCTTCTTCCTTTGTTACATTTTTCCAAACTGTGTGGTTTTTATGTCACCAAGCTCTGGAGGGTGACTGGCAGACAAACTGAAATGGTCTTTTGTTTGCTTTTGCATCTTCTTCCTCTGTTTTCTGTTTTGGGAGTATTATTAATAGTTACATAAGAATGTGTATGGGATAGCAAGCAGCACTTAACTATGCAGGAGAAACACTGCTGTTGTCTGTACCTGTAGTATAAGGAAACAGTTTCCCTTGAGTCCAGATCTGTTGAGAAGGAAGAAGAGATACATGCAAGAAAATTTGAAGAGAAAGAGTGTCAAAGTAAACTCTGAGCCGAACTAAAATTGTAATTGGAAATGACAGACACTGACTCTTGCATTGATCATAGCATTAACTGAGTTGATGCAAATACTTTTGTAACTGTAATATATTGATATGATTTTCCTCATAAACTTGGAAGTTTCACAGCTGTCTAGGCAACCCTAATTTCATTAGTCCCAACCTAGTAATTGCATCTGAACCACTGAACTGTGATGTAAATTAATCACAGCAATACCAAAGAAGCAGGATATTTAATCAGAGCTTGGGTCATCTATCATTTTCCCATCTAGTTCACTGTGGGTAAGTGAATAGTAGATAATTTATTAAATAGTAACTAGAGACATAGTCAGCATGAGAGAGAACTAGCCAGGAAGCTGAAATACTCTTGAACTTTCAGGTCCTGAGTTGTTTTTGCTTCTTCCTGCTCCTGTGAGACTTATGTCACATCTGGGTTCACTGTTGAAAGACACCTTGAGACACCCGGCTGTGGGGTGCCTGGCCCTGCGGGTGCCCATGTTTCCCTGGGAGATTAAAAGGGAAGAGAGCCTTTCAAGTAGCCCTTTGCAATCCCCTCCTAGATTAGATTCATCTGCTTGGGTGAAATTTTGCCAGTACAGTCAGTTTAGCACTCCTCAGGACTCGCTGAACTCCTCTGTATCTTCTCAAAATTTATGAAGTGAATAATCTTTGTGTTGGCTTACACCACACACATTTTTCTCTGTTACCATCCACAGTAATGCATTTTTACTCAGCCAGTAACATAGAACTGCATGTGTTGCCATTCTGGTTTAATTGCATGTTGGTTAATTGTACTGTTTAATTTTCTATTAAGATGCAAATGTCTCTCACTGAGAATTCATTTCATATGAAAGTTAAGCAACAAGAGTTCTGATATTTTATCCATCCATCAGGTTTTTTCCCCCCCAAACTACCTGTTAGTGCAGTACCTTAAGTACAAAATAGAAAACACAATGTAACTAAACTGCTTTCTAAATATGGCTGTGACTTGAAAAGAAGTGTCATAATAGGCCATGCAAAATACTAATGTAATTTCTTTAAAAAAGAACCCACTAATTAATAAAGGTAGGCTTCTGATAGAAACCACATGGCCCAAACAGCAAGCCTTCACTAATTTTCATAAGGATTTTGTGGTTGTTTCTTCTGCTGATACTTCAGCTAATCAGGTGGGAAGCACATATGCAGAGGTGTTCCTTTCCAGCCTTTTCCCTCCTCCTTTTCCCTGTTCTTTCTCCTCTGTGTGTGTGCTTCTCAATTCCAGTTTGCTCCAGCATTTAGTTGCATAGTCTTGGAGAAAATGTGAATGTGAACATGTCCTTCCTTAAAAACATAAGTGATGTATTCATGTCAGCATGTAGTACAAGAAGTGAAACCATTAAAGAAATATGTACATGCCCAAATGGCATTACACATAAATGGAAAAGGATGTATTTTTTCCAATTTTAGCTGATAATCATCTTCAGGGTTACTCATACCCATACATTTTTAGATGAAAATAATCTACCTTCTCTTCTGAGTTATTCTGAAATGAAGGTAAACTTCTATCCTTCTGAGGTCTGATGCTAGGTAATTGTTAAGTTATGCATTTACTGAGGACCAGATCCTATAGTTTTACCATGTAAGTAAAGCTCGGTGTGCTCTGGATTAATTTTCTGCTTTAGCACTGTTAGGACTTTCTGAACAGATCTTTATTTGAATGAAGCATCATCACTGTCTGAAAGCTGATGGTCAGAGCAGAGGCAGTTGTATACGGTGATAGTTGACATTGTCATTGATACAAAATCAAAGAATAATTTAGATTGGAAGGGACCTCCAGGGGTCATCTATTCCAGCTCCCAATACTTTAGAATATCATTGTGGTCTTGATTGATTAACTCTTGTCATTCATCATTTTACTTAATTTGACAATATGTTTAGTTCTATAGTACTTTCTTCTGATACCATTTCATTTTCATAGCTTATCTATTGACCTTGCAAGGTTATCTTAATTACAAATAATAAAAATACCCTTAATTCCTTAAGCTCTGCAAGTAATTATAATGCTGCTTAGCTCCAGTTTTTCTTTATATGTAGTATCTGAGCGACTCTAGCAATACAGGATGCACTGAAGGTTGATACCCTAATCAGTAACACACACATGCGCTCCAAAAGTTCTTTGTAAAACATGATCTTTTGGGTGCTAAGACCTCCTCAGCTCACTGTATCTTCTTGGAACCTGCAGTCCTTGTAGGACTTCTTGGGACTCTGTATTTCAGGGGAACTGAGGTTAAATTTTCAATTCAAGACGGCTAGGGAAAGTGCAAAAAAAGATCTGTTAACTTATCTGTATAATATTACAGATGGAGCGGGTTCTGTTGCCTTTAGTTAAATTTAATGAATACTTCATTTCAATAAAAAAGTTATTGATTCATTGAGTGCTATGTGTTCAGTGCACTGAAAAATTACAGGTGCTTTGAGAAAAAATGGAAAATGAACGTAAAGCTTATAACATAATTAATCTATACATGATGGGGCCAAATTAAAGCGGCATTGGCAACCTTAACTTGGTATTTCCTAGCTTTCTGATTGTTTGACTTTGCAACCTGAGTAATCTTCTAATATAATTTAAGTGCAATCAGAAACTGGCAGCATTACACAGCTCTGAAAACGAGGCTGTGGTTCAAATTAAAGCTATATGGAGTTTGTGTTTTAATACTAGAAAAAGTTTATATTACTTGGCTGTGTGTAGGGAAACTCTGTGTTGGGAAGAAAAGAGGAAACCTACCCTCTGGAAAATCCTAGCTTTTGTTATCCTAACACTTTCTATAAGAGAAAACCTTCAGAAATGACTGAAGTTTTTAGCTACCTTCATGCTTTCTATCCTTGTTCCTATTCCCCTCTGTTTACTAGAGTTAGAAGAGGTAGTGAGATTGAACTTCATACATATATATGCATTTTTGACCTGCTCTTGAAATTGTTTGGTTTTCCTACTCAAAATGAAGCAGCCATTCCTTAATATGATGTCTCTGGTAGAGGAACAGATTATTTTTGAAGACCTGACATGAATAATGGGTCATACCTTCTTTATTTAGAGCGAGAATAAATTAAAAATAATTCTGAAATATGATTAAATAGTGACAAAATCTTTCTTGCTGATATGCATTGCTATTTTATTAAAATTTATTTCTTCCATATCTTATATTACATGTGCTGAATAATTATCAATAAAATGCAAGTTTTTAGTGATTAATGGCTATTAAAGTATTGAATGAGCATAATTTTTCCAGTTGATTAAAATATACAAGATGTTTTTGGTTGTGCAGAATTTGTTTTAACAATAACACATTTGCATACCAAGGAATGAACACTAGCAGACTGGAAAATGGAAAACATAGCTTATGTCTACTCGAATACTATGACAACAATTGTCCTTAACTATAAAAAGAACTGTATTGAGGTTTTTCTGTGTTCATGTTTAGGTGAAATTCAGCCACAAATTTCAGTATCATGTCAGCAAAACTGACAAAACACTTAAGCTTTTGCACTGGTCTTTTGTCCATATATGACACACTCATTTTCAAAAGATAATCATGGTATCATCTAGATTCAGCTTTTACAGACACTCTACAGATCTGTTTCAAGATTTTGGGTCACATTTTTGCTGGACTCTGGAAATATGTATATATGACTCTTACAATAGCTGAAAGGAAACCGGGCTGTTTGCATCAATTTGTTAGAAGTTATTTGCAATCCGTGTCCCTGATTTGCAAGATTTACTCTCTTTTTTTCCATATTGAAAATGGAACTTACGTTCAAAAATTATGGACTTTGATCAAGACAAACTGGTATCAAACATTGTTTGGTATCAAACATTGTTTGGTATCAAACACTCAAACCAAAATAGACTTTGAGAAGTATAGATTTATTTATTTATTTATTTTAACTCTGAGCATCTGCCAAGTTGTCCTGATCAAATCTTGGGGAGAGGGTACAGTGGAAGCAGTCTTGTGCCTTCTATTCCTTTTCTAGGCTTTTTGAGATACACTATCACCCTTCTTCTGGTATTTTGGCACTTCTGTTTCTACCAGCTGGAAGCAAACAAAATAGTGTATATATGAAACTGGAAAGTTGCATAGGAGAAGAGTAAACTTCTTTTCACTGGGTCAGTTTGACTTCTTTCAGAGGTATCTGATGCTCCTCACACTGGCTTTTATTTTTAGGTAAATCTAAGTGGCTTGCTTGTGTTTTGCAGTTTTCCTTCTTTACATGTGTGGAGTATAATTCTGCTTTTGGGTGCACTGCTGCCAGTAAGTGTTCATTTTCATTTTAGCTGATCTCAGATCCCTTACTGAAGCCTGTTTGGAGAATTAGATTAGGGTGTGGTGAGGGGGTGTAAGAGGGAGTTCTTCTCCCATGATTTACACATAATTTGTACAAGAAGGATAATAAAACTTAATGAAGAATTCAGTTAAGTCCTATATTATTACTTATTAGACATGATCTTCTTCCTGTAAAATACCATTGATTTTTTTGCCCCTGAGAAATGAATTACTCAGATTTGCTGAATGCAACCCAATGAAACCTCCTTTGTGAAAATGACATTAACTTTGGTGGTCATGCTGGTAGGATAAGAGGGAGGAAGCTAGGAGGGTTGCTACTGATGCAATCCATCTGTGGATAAATTGAGGCTTCACTTCCCAAGTCTGGATGATAAGAGCTTACACCACTAATTGGGGCATTCTTTTGATGGAGCCTGGCATCATAAGCTGTTAGCAAAGGCTGAGGTTGCTCTGTAGAACTTCTTTTGTCCTTTGTTTATCTCTTATTTGCACTGTAATTTATTAGTAATCTCTTTATATTCACAGTAGATCTGCATTAGTATCTGAAAAATATTTCTGGTTTTATTTCCTGAAAAACAATATCCTCCAAAATATTTTCTCCTTCAGCACATTTGTCTCCAGTCCTCCCTTCCCCAACCACCATTTCCCATTCCTTTGTTCCTCTTCATCCCTCTTTTCTAACTGTATGTAAATTGTTCTTATCCACAGCTGAAAGAAGACAAGCATTAGTCTTTAACCTCTGTATCCCACAGCTCTTCTATTTACACACACTACACACAAAAGCACAGAGTCTGCTGGCTGTCGGAAAGCTTTCCCTATAAAGGAAAGCTCAAGAAATAAGTTCAAAGCAGTAACGTTTGGGATCCCACTGATACTCACTGCTCCTGGACTGTAGCACTTTGCCCTTCAGCTGAGTATCCAGAAGTTCCTGGGGAAGGAAACACAACAAAAAAGGAAGAAAACAAACTTTTTTTTTTTTTTTAAATGAATGATGATTTGTATCTGGTCAAGCCAGTATTCCCAACAGCTGATGAGTGGGCTCCTCTGGACCAGTGGTCTTGAAATAGCAGATACCTAGTCCATTGATTTTTCCCATTAAACATTTATATTGTATGAGCTGCAGCAACTTCTAGGCAATTTTCAGTATGCTGGGTAATTACAAAAAGCTGGTCATTTAAATTATCCCAAAATGGAGCATTTCCATGACTAATTCAAAACCCCTATGTCTATGCTGTGTCTCAAATTCAATTTGAATTTATAATGAGTCATTTTAATCCCTCTCTTTGATTTAGCGGTTAGAATGAAGGACAACATTTTGGGAGGGGGGAGGGGAAGAAAGAAAGAGAGAAAAAAATGTTAGTGACTGACATTATTTTGGTGGTTAATGAGGGAATGAGCTTTTACTTGGGGAGCTTCTCTGAGAGTGGGCAAAATAATTGAAGTCCTGTTTAAGCTTTCAGCCTTCAAAACCTCTCACTTCCTAAGTGTGTGTCTCCCTTTAAAGTGATGAAGAGGGAATCCTAAAACATTTTGTTAAAACTCTATCAAAATCGAGGGGTGAGGCATCTTTGCTGAGATCGGCTATCTCCCTGCAGCATGGGAATATTTCTCAAGAGAAATTTCTCACTTTTAATATGTGTTACACTGTAGCTACTAACAAGTCTTATGAAATCTGGGGAAGCTATAAACCCTCTTTCCTCATTGCCACACCAGAGAGTTTTTCTGTTTGATTTCTACTGCTTAAACTCTATGTTTCCATTAGCAAATTCTCAATAGACTATCCAAGAATTAAGAATAATTTTTTCCCAACCAATGTGTTTTGTTTGCTCTGTGGGGATGCCTATTTCAAGCTGTTAATTTGGGTATGGTATTTTACTTTAACTCGATGACAGGTGAAGAGGTCCTCCAGATCTTTATGCCATATATTTCTGGGCACCACACTCTCTCTGGGCCACAGGATTTATCACACATCAAGGCAAAAACATCTATGAGAGTCTCTTGCTAAAACGCTGGCACCTCCTTACTGAGCACCATGCACAGGGAAGCAGGGCTAGTAATGCATTTTGACAGGTTGGCTTCCAAGTGTAAACGCTGAAAATGGAAAATAAGCCTTATGTAGAAAAGGACTTGGGCTTCCTTTGTGTGTGCGTTAGTTTAAAGAGGAATCACACATTAATGTAGCCAGTACATGTTATTCACTGTGCTTCCTGACTGTATGTTCAGTCAAATTACTCATTGAGCACCACCACGAAAAACATTAAGAAGTAATTTACTGTAGGTTTTTGCTGGCATCTCTCCTTCCATCAATCCCATCCATCTACTGATGAGTCAGAAGAGATGCAGACCATGTTATAGAATTTCTTGCATACTTTTCCAGGGTTTGAATTAATATTATGCTCCTGTGGTTGACATTGTTAGACTGACGTCATGCAGAAGACCAGTTATTCCCCTTGCAGAGAGCAGGTTCTCAAATAGAAAGATCCAGTTCTTATGTGCCTAACTGCATGTACTATGCTTCACAAGGGCTTCATGAAAATATTTCATGTATTTATATTGTGGATTTGTTGTTTGCCCGTACTCAGCAATATTAATGTGTCCAGTTGCACAGATTTCTGAGTGGGTACACATACAACAGGCATATTAGATGCATCAAGTTTAATAAAACTGATCCCAAGCACTTAGGAGTAGAGTTTTGCATGAACATCTGCAAAGATTGCTTTTTTTCTTTTCAGCCAGACTTTGGGAACTATTATATTAGAAGAGCTTTGTTTTTTCACAAGATGTAGGGGCAGGACTTTGGAAGTCTGAGTGTTCAAACCTTTTAGTTTGTATTTTTTTCAGTACAGCTGCTTACTCCTTATCCTCGTACTGATTCATAGAGTACTTAAACCCACCTTCCCCCTCACCTAGCTGCAGCTAAACCTTCAGAGAGAAGAACAAATAATTGTTTGAAGATAATAGAAGTGGTATAGTTAAATCATGATTTCTTTCTGAGGTGATCAGTCTTAACATGTACTAGTATCTTATTTCTGTGCTCCTGTGCAGCACACTGAGATTTACTGGTGCATGTAATTAAGGTATATAGCTTTGGAACATTTCTTGACTAATATTTACATAAAATATGTTTTTAGCGTATGTTTAATTGTTTTCTTGATTAGGACCAGCTATGTTAAAAAGAAAAAAAAATCTGTTATCTTAAGTTTGCAGTCATAAACAATGTGTTGTGCAGCACGAAAAGCTCTCTGTAGAATTGCTGATCTGTGATACATAGTTAGTCTAGGCTTGTAGTCCAATGGCTTGTAGTCCATTGGCTCTTCTTGTTGCTTTTCAAAGTCTGGGATGTTAAGAGTAATGACTGGATAGAATGAAAGCAGTACTTTCTTGGGTTCTTGCTTGCTCTTCCTGGGAAAATTCACAGCAGGTAACACTTTTTTTTTTTTAACCAAAAAAGAAAAAAACTGCTGAAAAAGTGAGAGATGCCAATAAATCTCTGAAGTGAATCAGTTCTGTAAATGGAATCCATTTGTTCTGATTTCTTTGTTGGCTAAAAGATGGTTTTAAATTCTCAATTTTTTTCTCCTTTTTTTACAGATAATACTCTAACGGAGTTACACATTATCAAATAATTACCTTATTGGAGGGTTTGTTGCCTAGCTGATAAGATTTCAACAAACGCTAGTGGTACTTAGTGATTACTGATTAAGGACTTCTCCAGTTTTGTGTTGTAGTTGAGGCAGAAATACTTATCTACTACAGGAGGTAGTGGAATCCATGCCCCAGATAAGCAGTGTTTTTATAATTTATGTCTCATAGTTTTGTGAAGTGAGTAGTTGGCATCAAAGCAGTTGGTTAAGCTCCTACAAAATGAAACATGTTGATTCTCATTTGAATGCCCAGGGAATGAGCAGACACAGAGACTAAGCTGCTTTCTAACTACTGCTGATCCATGTTCACTCAGTCCAAGGTTATAGCATAGCAAAAGAATAGAAATCTGGACTATGAATGTTAACTGTGTTGCATATAGATAAATAAGTGACTTTGGTCTCCCAGGTAGTCATTCCACCACCTTTTGCCAGCAGTAAATTTGCTTAGAAAAGAAAACCAAGGCTGTCTTAAAAATAGATTGTGCACTTTCTAAAAAGCAATCAACTTGCTGTTCATCTGTCTTTAGACTGGCCACGCCACAGAAATGGTTGTACTTCAGCTTTATTCTAGATTGCAGTTGTGATTTTTTTTCCCTAGCAATATGCTGAATGTTTTCAGATTGTGATTACAAACACCCCTTCTGGGAGTTTCTGCGCTAATAAACAATGGAGACAACAACTTGCTCTATTTCATCTTTAAGCTTCAATTTTAATGACTCATGAGGCACAAAGAACTCTAGCGCCATTCTGCTTATTGACAGAGCTTAAAGATAGAAAGGACTGAAGTGACAGTAGGTAACATTAATCAGCATTGCTGTTGCTGTCTCCAGAAATGCTGTATTTGTGTGGCCATTTTCAAGAAAGAAATCTCTAAAAGCTAGACTAAATGAATTCATCTTCAGACCTGTCCTAAAACTTGCCAGGTGAGGGCCTGGAAGGCTGACAAGCATTGCAGCTTCCAGAGGAGAGTGTTTTATACTGAAAGCCTGAAGACTCTGCCCTCCAAATGGTCAGAGACTGCTTAGTGGAGATCATAAAACATCTGGCACTGTAAGGATTATCACAGCTACCTCACATTACACACCTGGAAACAGTGAATATCAGTGTGGAGATCCACTTATGTATGGAATGGATGTGGCTGTGCTGTTTTTACGGCAAGATGTGAATTAGTTGGAGGTCCAGCAGCTTCAAACAGAGCATGTTTGTGAGTAAAACTCTAAATACCAGAAATTTTTTACTCTTTTGGGGCCAAACTTGAAGAAGTTTGGTGATTGTAGAGACAGACTCTCTCAAATCTCTTGGAGCTTTCCTACCAAACATTCCCAATACATGTGATTCAATTCAGTTCAGTTTTGCCCTAGTTCTTAGCTGGATGGTCTGAACAGTGAGAGTGCAGCATCCCAGTTATTCTCTCTGATCTTGTGGGTAGGTCAATACCATGCTTTTGTCAGTGTCCCTGAGAAACCATGAGAGACCTGTGACAGTCAACATTGGTTCTCACCTTTTTTATCTCTAGAAAGCAATGTGCAGCCTTTGCTACTTATCAGCATAGCCTTGACACTGTGCTCTAAACTGGATTTAGAACTGAAATATCTTGGAAAGAAAAGATAGCGGAATTTGCTTCATCATCACTTGTCCAGTAACCTTCCCTTAAGAGGAATTTAAAGAATAAATGTAAAGATATTTCCAAATTGCACCTTTATTATCCTATAATGCTTCAGTGTTACACATTAATAAAAGAGTTGTGCAGTGGTTTAGACTTGGAGATGTGTCTTCTGGCTCAGAGGATTTGGAGCCAATACAGGACATAGTTAAAAAATAGCAGCGGGTGATACAGAATCCAACAGATGCTTAGAACCTGTAGGAAGCTTATTACATCACTAGCAAAAGCAGATTCCTGTGCCATGTGGAACTGGAAAATTGCAGGTTACACTTATTAATTCAGTGGTGGAAACACGGGTGGCTTTGAGAAACCTTGCACAGTGCCTACAGACCTGCACATACAGAAGTCTTGGTTGCAAAAGGTGAAGGTAGAAGAAAATATAAAAAAATTTCTTCAGTCCCTTCATTTGAGAGCAGATGTTAGAAGCTGTGAGAGAGGCAGAAATAGAAACATCATAGAGGATAAGCTAACCCCTATTAAACTGTTTTGTTCTCCAAGATAACTCAAAAGAATAGAGGTACCTTTAGGCCTACCATTTAAATGAATTGGAGCATTTCCCTTGTGCGTTTGTACAGCTAGTGATTGCCTCTTATACTTGTTTGTTTGAAATTGCAACAAAGTCACATAGGTGGACTTCCAAAACATTAGTGCCCTCTGAGGTGACTTATTCATAATGAACTGTAAATTGACCCATTGTTTTAAAACAGCAGATCAGGTTTATGAAGAGGCTATCAGAGACAGTGTAGTGGGCAAAATGATAAAGACTATAGCTTTACGTTTTAATAGTAGGTGGTGATTAACATCTGGATTACCATATATTGCAAGTTGGTAAGGGACTTACTAGATGAGTGAACTGGTAAAGTTTCAAATGCTGAAGCAAACAAAAAAAGGTAAACAAAGACATCACTAGTTTCCTCTGACGCAGATTTTGTTATGTCTGCATATATATATACCCGCTTGTTCTTAATTTGGAAAGCGGTTTTGTTACAGAGCAAACTTTACAGCATTCACCTGCTTATTCTTCCAGCAGTTGGCTGAAACAATGTAATCGAGATAGCATGTGCCTTCAAAGCATCATACATATAGATTCAGCAAAAGCTTTCAATATGAACTAGGAATGTGCTACTAGGAATGTGCTAACACTGTCTTCAGAACAGAGCTATTAAGATGAGGACTGTACCACTAGATAAGCACTCAGGTCTAAAGCTTTCAGTCTGAACTAGGGGTTTGCTACCCAGGCATCAGATTTTATGAGCGTATGATAGCTTTGTCTCTGTGGAAGGATCACAGCTTGAGGAATAGAGACAGCACATAAAGGAAAGCATGAACTGCAATAGGAAATATAAAAATTGAATACCTTTGATTTGAACTCAAATTATTAGCATTTAAGAGTGACATGTATTTTCAGTGTATTAATAAATGACATCTGTATTTTGGTCATGGATACACAGAGGAGTCTTTCAATTGCTACTAGATTTGTACAAAGGGAATACAGAAAGACATCAAATGAAGTTAGTTTAGCTGTAGTGGTATGCGTTATTCTTCTGTAAGTAACATATCTAACAAGCATTTTGAATAAAAAGGCACTTGCACAGCCATGCAACTATGTAATAAAGCATTTATTAATGCAGCTTTTCAGGTCAGCAGTGTTTTCCCATCCCAAGAGCATTTCTCTTGAATGGATAATGTTTACTTAATATTCTCCTGAAATTGAGTTGGAGCTCAACTCATGCTAAAAAGTAGAAAGCTTTTTATTTGATCAGAAATATAGGTATCATAGTTATAGTTCAGGGTGTTAGGTGTCTCTCAGGTCTGAAAAAGAACTTGTGACTCTGGAAGCATGTCTGCCAACTGTGTCAGTTAATCTTGCAGAGATTTCATCTCAAGGACAGGACTCAATTCAGTTGCCCACACATAGGCATCCCATGCCTATTATATGTCCACCTGGCCTTTGGCTTCAGAAGGGTGCGGATCTCTCATAGGTCTTCTGTGCCAACCCATTGCAGATGTCTTAGGTGCTGAGGGCACTTCAAACAGCCTGACATATTTATCTTTTGGTGACTGATTCTCACCCTTGTCACTGTGTAGATTCAGGCTGAACTACAGTTGCGAACTGAGTTGTGCTGAGCAACCAAACCTCTTGTATATGCTATAGAGACGTCTTAGGTAAGTATCAGGACAAAGATGTTACTGACATGTTCTCAAGTAACTGTAATAGCAAAATCATACATAATATTGGAAATATAATAGTAAGAGGAAATGCATTATGTGTATGAATACGTTTGGACGCAAAGAAGCGAAAGGGAATGAATGGGTAGTACTGGAAAAGCAAGGGTGGGTTATGGGGCTGTTTGGCTTTGTAGCATGATGTGAAAACCAGTCTAGGTTGCAGCCAAGACTGCTAAGTTGTTTATATCAAATCAGTTTGACAACTTAAGTGTTTTTCCCAAACATATCCATATCACACAGGTAGCACTAAGTTATGATGCCTTGTCTACTTGAGAAAAAGATGTAGCTTATCTTAGTGGGTGCATTTAAAAGTCCTTATGTGAGGACTCTCCAATGCAAGGAGGAACACAGAATGAATCTTGGCTAGCTAAAGTCAACATGCTCTGTCTGCTCCAAAGGCTTAAAAGGTGTTAAATAATATATTTTTTCATTCTGTTGCTTGAAAACCATTTTATCCTAACTTAGATCTAGTGTTACTGGGCTTTTTCAGAAAATTTTGAACAGGGATTTCAACACCAGGTTCTTCCAAGCTACTGTGAGGAGACACTGGCAAGAATTTTCTGGGAAAAGCAAGAAAATTCTATCTGCAAGGATACCCCATAGGCAATTTTAACCAGTACCACATTCTCACAAAGTAGAAGAATGACCAAGCAAATATGTGAACATTGGTTAAGTGCTATTCCGGCCAGGAGTGATTCATTCTTAAAAGCTGATGGAGGAGCTAACACTGTCTTTGGAGCAGAGCTATTAAGATGAGAACTGTACCAGTAAATAATTGCTCAGGTCTAAATGCAGCTCTGGGACTGTATCAATATGCAGAGATCATGCGGTAGTTTCCTCGCACACCAAGTGTGTGTACCATGAGAAAGCTTCTGGGATATCACCTTCTTGGAAACATGCTCATTACACATGTACTGTCATCACTGAAAGTCATGATTGTGATTGAAGATACCATAAAGCTATTTTTTGCCTTGTGTTCTTTGAATAAGTTAACTGCCTTTCTTCATGCTGTTTCTAAACCATACTAAAACACATTTTGTAGTCACCACATAGCTTGTTTTGTAGTGTGACTTCATCTCTGTGAACACTCAAAACCTCTAACTGATTAAAATTATACTTGGTGAGAAGTGGAAGAAACCCGTGCAAAGAGTATATCCTATGCAGCAATTTTTTGTTCTGTGAACTACTTACTCTTGCATGGGACTGCAGCACCTCATTCTGTCACTTACTCAGAACAGCAGTGACGTATTATTTTTCGCAGTACAGAGAGATAAAATAATCTCATTGTGGTAAATTAGCTTGAATTGTCACTTAATGTTGCCATTCCTGAGACATTTGTTCAGCATCTGTTTACTGCCTGAGTCTTATCACCATTTCCCAAGCTGTGCTGTTTGGAAACCTAAGGCTTGAAACTCTGCCAGGACTGCTGAATATTTCCAGTGATTTTTTTTTTATTACCTGCTTTTGACTTTAGCAAGGAACTGTCATATACCACAGGCCTATGTGAAGAGTTTTTTAAGGATTCAGAGGTATGATATTGGTATCCTAACCAAAGGATACGTCATCAATAAAAGGGGGAAAAACCACCTAGGCAACTGGGCAGATTATCAGATAAAGCAACTATTTAGGTCTCCAATGGATCAAGCAGCTCATCAACTTGAACTTCTTATGTCCTGAATGGAATTATCTACTTGTTTTAAAATTGCACTGGTTTTGTTTTTGAAATGGGAAAGTTATTGTACAGTGTGAATCATCACAGAGAATAACAGGCTACAGACCTTGCAGAAGGGAAGTTATGTTTGCCCTTTCTGGAGAGAGACATTTGCAAGGAAGTATTGCGTTTTAGGTAGTGTGACCTTGCCTAAAAATTGTATTTCCCCTTTGCTTTGTTTGATATGTTTGACATTCCAGTCCTCTTAATCCTTGTTAGCTTGGGGTTAATAAGCAGTAGGTTTGCAGATCTGTGGGAGCTTTTTAAAATGACCTGAGGTTCACTTTGGTATTAGTTCAAAGTATCTCTAAACCTTAGCTAAATAGTTTATTAAATTTGATAGAAGAGATCACTTTTCACTATTAATTCTTATTTATTTTTAATCATTAAAATTATTTAATTAGACCTTCCTAATCTTATATTCAAAAATCATTTTTTTTAAAATTCCCTGTATCTACTGCTATTCTTGTAAGTTATCATGAAAATTAGTCTGTCTGGATGTTTTCCATTTACTCACTTGTTACATTATACACTAATGTTATGTAACAGAAATAAATTAGAGGAGAAATATTTTGTTGTTTGGCATATCTTAGATTATGAAACAATGTTTAGTTCACTTATAATCCTGAAACCATTCCACATATGAACAAGTCTTTTAAAAGTATTATTTATGGTAAGAAATAGTAAACTTCCTTCATATTTTAAAGAAGGATTTTTAAAACATTTAAGGTCAGCAGTCCAAATCTCACTGAAACTTAGCAGGATGCTTAAAAGACTTCAGTTCTTTTTGCCAAATAAATGCATAAGCACATCCAACAGTGAGTAGTCCACTCATTAAGAGTTATATATTATATCTTAAAAAATACAACATATGCTGTTTTGGACTCTGTAACAGCATTCAGAATTCAGACTGTTTTCTACCCCTAGAGAAAGGTACCAAGCGAAATGTTGAAGAGCTGATGGATTTTCTTTATTTCAGGAGCTTGTTATGGGAAACAGTCATCACATTTGAGCGACTGCACAGTCTGATAATTCACATATGGTCAGTCACTGTGTGTATGTGTGGGTGTGGAGCATAACGGGCCAAGCAAAGGCAGGAAGGCAAAACTTGCACTTGAATTTTTGACAAGAGACTGTTTATTTGACTTTCTACAGATGGAAATAAATAGGCAGGGTGAAACTCCGGCTCTTACAAAATTCCTGTTGACTTCAGTTTTAGCAGCATTTTGCACTTAGGCTTTTGAGTTGATGGCCAAAGCCTAATTCACATTAAAAGTGTGCAAACAGTTCTCTTAGGCCAGACTTTTCCAGATTGGAAATCTCTTCTCATCTATCTTTATTTCCTTTTTCCTGTCTCCCACTTCCCATAGGCTATAACTAGGACTGGAAGGGAAACCTGAAAGAACATGAACCCTTATATCATGTACATGACACTTCAAGAGCCATGATGCTCAGTTAGAAAAATTGTATCTTAGGCCTTCATTCTGGCCTTATGCTGGATCCTGGTTTCAAAATAACCCCCCAAATAAAAGGATATTTTATATCTGAATCACAGAACAGGTACAAATGAAGGATGGCATGCTGAGGCGTGGGGATGGAGCTAAGGCTGGAGTTGGGTTGCAGCTGGGGAACTTCCTAAATTAGTTCTGTCACCCAAGCCTGCCTATCTTATAAATACAGCTTTTGGTAATTATGATGGTATCAACTTTACTGTGCACAGTCTGTCTCACGCTTTAGAAGCCTCCTTCTCTCTCTCTTTACATTTTCAGTTAATTCAGTGTAGGTAGTGAAACTCACAAGATAATTGCTGAAAGGTAGAGTGGCTTTCAGGACAGAATGACATGCAACTAAATATAAATATTTTAAACTAAAACTCTGGCACAAGTAATGGTTGAGAAAAGTATTATGAACAGTCCCCAACCCCAAAGAATTAACAGTCTAACAGAACTGGTCTACAACAGCAAGTCACACTGAGAAACCCAGAAGAATGAATGAGGGGAACTGAAAGAATTATTACTCACCATGTTCTTGCTATGAGTTCAGTCGCAGCCCATTTAATATTATTAGGGATAGTTGCTTTCATCATAGTGTTTCGCTTTGAGTGCATAATTCTGTTAACAGCTCATATTAAGGGTGGAATTCATCTTGCCTATTTATACTTGTCTGTCAATTAGGCATTTAGGTTAAGCTGGTTGTGTAACCTCTTTCTAAAATCACAGGGAGATTTAGCAGAAGGTGACTCTTCTCCTGTGATGGACTGTAGAGGGAGCTTAGGACTAGCTCAGAGTAAACAGCAAACATCTTACATTTATATGGCAAGTGTTAGGTGATGTGACTCCAACCCTGTTTTGTCTTGCTCACTTCTACAGGCATACATACAAGTATAACACAGGTTGTGGAGCTAGGACTATGAACCTGAGCCTTGCCATAAGGCAAGCTGTAAATTTATTAGGGATTCTTTTTTTTGTGTGTGAAATAATTTAAGTATAAGTGTGTTATCCCAATGTAGTTAATAGTCAATTATCTAGTGTTTACTTTTGTGCTAATTCATCTTAAATATAAATCTAACGTTTTTGTCTCATATGTAAATGCATGCAGTTTTGACTAAAAAGGAAAAAAAAGTACTTTATTGCATGTACATGGATAAATTTATCTACCTCTGACTACCACCTCTTCCTTGCAGACAGATCTATGATTGGCGCTGAATTAGAGGATTCTTTTCACATAATCACAGAGTACCTCAGGTTGGAAGGGACCTCATCCAACCTTCTGCTCAAAGCAGGCTCAGCTATGATCTCAGACCAGGTTGCTAAGGGTTTTATCCAGACAGGTCTGGAAAACCTCCAAGGATGGAGCCTGCACAACTTCTCTGGGCAACTGCTCCAGTGCATGACTGTCCTCATGGGGAAAATTTTTTTCCCTATTCCCAGTCTGAACCTATCTTGTTTCAGCTTATCTCCTCAATAACCTCCCTGTAGGCTCGGGGACCTGCCACCAAGCAGCCACTTCCCCAGGCTAGACAAGCCCCAGTCCTGCAGCCTCTCCTCATGGTGCAAGGGCTCCAGCCCCAATAGTCCAGCTGATCCTCCCTTGAACTCTCTCCTGTTTGTCAATGTCCTTCTTGTACTGGGGGCCCAAAACTTGGCATGGTATCTATATGTGATCTAATGAGTGCCAAGCAGAGGGAAATAAACCCTTCCCTTGACCTACTGACTGCTCTTCCTGTTCGTATGGCCCTGGATGCTGTTGGCCGCCTTTGCTGCCAGGGCATGCTGCTGGCTCATGTTCAGCTTGCTGTCTGCAAAGACTGAGGTCCTTTTCTGCAGAGTTGCTCCCCAGCCAGTCCATACCCAGCCTGGATTGCTGTCAGGGGTTAATTCTTCTCAGGTGCAGGACTTTGAATTTCTTTGTTGAATACAAGGCTGCTGTTGGCCCATTCCTCCAGACTGTCCAGGTCCCTCTGGTCAGCAGCCCTGACCTTGAGCATGTCAGGTGTTCATCCCAGTTTTGTGTCATGTGTAAACCTGATGAGCATGCACTCCATCACCTCCTCCAGCTCACTGATAAAGATGTTGAACAGGGCAGGTCCCAGGAGAGACCCCTACAATACCCGCTTGTCACCAGCCTCCAGGTAGAGTATGACCCATTAACCACTGCCCTCTGAGCTCAACCTGTCAACAAATTTTCTACCCATGTAGTTGTCCATCCATCCAGACTGTAACTTAGATACAAGGATATTGTGGGAAACTAGAATCAAAAAGCCTTGTTAAGTTCAAGGCAAATGGCATCCACTGCTGTCCCTTCATCCACAGATCCCTTCACTGTCACAGAAGGCAATCAGGTTGGTCGGATATGACTTACTCTTGGTAAATCCATGCTGATTGTTCCTAATCACCTTTTCCTTCATGAGCCCAGAAATGTGTTACAAGAGGACTCATGCTATGATTTTCCCGGGGCTAAACTGAGGCTGACTGGCTTGTAGTTTCCAGGGTTGTCCTTTTGGCCTTTTTTGAAGATGGGTGCGACATGTGCCTTTCTCCAGTCACTGAGACCTCCCTGACCTCCATGTGCTTTCAAAGGTGATAGAGAGTGTCCCTGCACAGACATCAGCCAGCTTTCTCAGCACCATTGGATCAGCACATCTGGCCATGTGGATTTGCATGGCTTAGGTTCTCTCAAGTAATCCCAGAATTGATTCTCATCCAATGCTGGTCTTTCTCCTCCTCCTTTTACTAAGCGCAGAGGCCTGGGAGACTTGCTGGTGAAGACAGAAAAGAAGGCATTGAAGAGGCACCTGGGCCCTTGATCCTCACCTTCGGAGTTGTGTAATCACTCTTGATACACTCATGGTCTCCCCTGGCAGTATTATTGATGGTCACATGGATGAGCAGTGGTGGGTAATAGTCTGAGAGCTGGAAAAGCCTCAGCAGTCTCTCCATAACTTCCAGAGAAGCAGCAGACCTCCTGAGACATCAGGTCAGGTCAGCAGATGGGTTCTTTAGTTCCTTGCAGGAAGGAATCTCCAACAGTTACCACCTCCCTTTTCTTCTTTATGCACGCGCTTGGTTGAAGTTCAGCTGACTTTGATGCTTCCCCTGGTGGGAGCTGGCCCTTCTGCCTTGTTTCCAGTGCACTGGAATGTGCATATACACTGGTACTCTGTACCTGCAGAACCAGGGGTGGAGAAGAAGCCTTAGAAGCCTCTGCTTGGCAAATTCTTTTTAATGATGGCTCTCCAGTTTGTCAACATGTCAGTATCAAAGGTACGTTGTGGTGGTGCCTGGTCAAGCTTTTGCTACATACTGATACCAACAAAAGAGGTGGATTAGCCTTTTGCGATTGGCACTAGAGCTGTCATGATCTTGCAAGTAGTCCATAGGCTAAAGGCCTCTTAATTGGTATCTTGCGTTTTGCCCCCTTTTGCCTGGAAACACTCACTTTGTACAGAATTCCTGAATGGAGAAGCTCAGCTCAGCATGCAAAGGCAGTCAGAAAGCAAATGGATAGGAGATGATATTCAAAAGACTGAAGAGCAAGTCTGTGAAATGATGGGACTGCCACCCTGTGAATACTGCATTTCCTTATGGTAACTCTCTGTCTGCTGTATCTTTTATCACAGAAGAGGATTCAACAGCCTGATGATGAAAATGATGAGGCTTCCATGTGAGAAAAGATTAGAAAGAAGGAAGCTTTTATTTAAAGATGAGATAAATCAGAGCGGATATTTTGGTGTTCTAGAAACAGCCAATGATATAGAGCAGACATTAGCTCTTTCCCATTGTATAACAACCAGAGGCCAGAAAAGAAATTGAGAGGCAATTCTTTTGATTTCATAAATGCAAGGGTGTCCTATCAAACTGTGTATTTCTAAGGTGGTATCAATAAAGCAAAGAGTTCATTAGGATTCAGACTGGTGCTAGCTACTTCTACAAAGAACAAGAACATTTGCAGTTAATTTACTTATAATATTTTTCTTCGGAAGACTATATACTCTGCCCATCATCTCACTGATCAGTGCTTGGCTCTATGGACATGTTTTGCCACAGTCTGTAGATATTATCTATCTGAAGGGCAAGATGTGCAGAGTGAGAGACACAGCTAAGCAGTTCAGCAGTCTGATGTTCTTAAAACTGTGTCTGAAAGTGCTATGAGAAAGCCAAGTTCACAGAGAAGTGAATGAAAAACAGCAAGATTATAATGTACCAACATTAATTTTAAATGAAGGTATCCAGAACTGTAGTGTGAGAATTCAACCCTAGGGATTATTAAAACCTTTTAAGATGATGATGGAGACTCCATTAAAATTCCACACAGTTTTTTCAGAGTGTATTTCTTCTCTTTTCTCTTTTAAAAAATCTCTCTTTCACTGTAAAAGACATTTTGGTATTTTTTTCTTTTCGATATGCAGGTTGATTAGAGAAAATGAACTCCTCTTCAATAACTGTGTAATCGTTTGTTGTTATTCAGATATGAACTTGATTCAGCTGAGTGATTTTTAAAGAACACATGCATGAATTCCAAAATGAAATGTATTTCTGCAGACTGATCTAAAAAATACTTTTATTCTTTAATTGGAGAAAGGGAGAAAAAGTGATGAGAAAGAAGGCTGGCAGCATGTTGGCAGCTTGCTGAAAATTGCAAGTGATCCCACACTAGTTTGATTTAATCGTAGTGCCTGCAGACTCTTTTTTTCATTAAAACTTCTGTTTTAGAAAGAAAATAGCAGTCTGAAAGAGCTGAGTGCATTGTGATCTCGTTAACTAATATTGTATGGCAGAAGGCTGGAATGAAAAGAGAGCTAACAGAAAGGGAGTGAAGAAAAGGTTTTAGGCGAGAGGAAAAGAAAAAGCAGATGTGTTTGAATGTTTAGCTTATTGTATCTTTGGTGGATGGTAAATTCCTGGACATTTTGGGTGAATTGCTTAATATGTCATTGATGGGATTGTGTTGCAAGCTGTTCTGAAGCTTTAAAGCTATTTGCTCTTTTCAGAAAATGACCACAGGTGTCACTTGTTACTTTTTAAAATATGCTTTAGCTTGAGTCCAGTTGTGCTTCTCTCACTCAGGCTGCCTAGCACCTTAATTCTTGAGAAGTCCTAACGCTATAAACAGGGCTTTACGCAGAATGGGGTATTGTGCAGCTAGAGTGGGATAGTAGGACCTGACCTTTAACTGTCTTTTACTAAAGCACCCATCGACTCCTGTTTAGTGTTTTGATGTTAAATTTCATTATAGCCTTGTTGCCTCCAATGTGAATTATGTTATGGCACAAACTTGGGGAAGAGAAGGGGAATGGCCGTTCAAGCAGCTTTAGGGGTATATTGTCATTTGATGCTTATAACCAGATTGCATTGGCTTCGAAGGAAGGACTTTTGTACAGTGAAAGATGGGTGTGCAGATGGTCTATTAATTTCCTGCTTTGGGATGTATCAAATGAAATAACTTTACCTGACAAGTAGTCCCAATGCATCAGAGAGAGGTGACGGCTAACTAGAAGTCAATCTTCAAGTGATATTTTATTGTACAAATCTAGACAGAATACTAAAGGTAACTGCATTAATAAAGCTGTATGCCGTAACAGGCAGAGCCTGGAGGAAGGGGCAGTATCTTTTGTTAGATCAAAATGTTACAGAAAATGAAGAAGCCTTTGGACAAAAAAGCCATCCTTCAGGTATATCTCTCTACGACATTGCACCTCTTCCTCCGACTATCACAGCTGCAAAACTACTGACACAATTTGCGGTAATAAGATAATAGAGGGGAAACCCACCTTTTTTTGGCATGGAAATAGTTACTGGAAAAAGTAGCAGGGGTCAGAGTTGCTGATTAATCTCTCTAGCTAACATTATTAATGTTCCAAATGTCACTACTTATTAATTTCACCCACTTGAGTCTGTCACGTCCTTTTGTGCCGACGATTCTGAGAGCAAATCTGACATATAGTGTATGATAACAGATGGGCAGCTAGAGTAACTAACTGGGAAAACATTTTAGCCTTCTTTGAGGGACATGGATTCTTTATCTTCAAACACTCTTTTTTCCATTATTGGCCACACATTGCAAGGAATCCATCTAAATTAACTATCCAGGCAAAGTCTATGCATGGTTGACAGGATTGGGTAGAGGTCTGGGATTTTCAACTTGCAACTCCTTGGAAAGCTCATCCCTTACCTATTAACCCATTCTGCCATACTCCTCTCCATCTGAAAAGTGGAAATAGATTGGTACTAAGCAGACTCAGCATTTCCTCATCAGGAATGACTTATTGTGAGGCACTTTGGGCCCAGACCTGTAGGTGGACTTTTCGCTCTTCCACTTTTGAGATCTTGCCAGGCTAAGGAGTAGATTGATTTTTTTTTCATATGTTGAAATTTTACTAAGTTAACTTTTTGATATTTCAAAAGAAGAAAAGTTAAAAAAATGTCAGTTTTCAACTATTTATTGTACTGAACAAAATAGATTTTGGGGGGAATTTCCAGATACTTTGCGCAGTGAAATAAAGGCATTCTGGAGCAGACAGGGAAGAGGAAAAAAATATACATTTTTCTCTCTTAAATCAGTTTTACAAATGGATTTACAATCAGTTTACATATATATGATTTATTTTAGGATTGACTGAAGCTTCTAGGCTCAACATCCAGATTGTGCCCTGTTGTGTCAGAGGCTATTTAAAAATGGTGTTCTAAAGCTTGTCCTGCTTGTCCAGCAATATCACAGCTGGACAAAACAAACAGGACACTGGCTGTGGCAGACTGGGAAACAGGGTAATAGGAATGACTGGATGTGTGCAGTTCTCAGGCCATTCAGTAAATCTGCCATGTATGCGGATGTTGTTGGGTTGTGGCTTCATGTAAATGCTCAGTGAGGTGAATTTTGGAGACACACCACACCATATCTCATTCTCCTTCAGACTTTTACATTTTGACTGGACATAAATTGATTCACAGGGTCTAAAGAATAGCATTTTACAGCATAAATATGCATTAGGGGAGTGGTATACATGAAGGCATCTGCTAGTGACTACCTTTGAAGAGGGATTTTGGAAAGATTTGGAAAGATTTGGACATTGTCCTATGTTAGGATGGCATTTATTTTCCTTTATGGCAGCTGGAGAGAGGCAATTCCAGTGCAATACAAAAGAAAACTGGGTGAATGAGGACTCCCTTTGTATCAGTAGTATTGCAGTTTATAATGAGTCCTAAGGGTAGAGTTTAAGTCTTCTTGTGCACCAAAGTGGTTTTTATATGCTTGGGATCAATCAGGTAATGCTTACAATAGATATTTTTATCAAAAGGTTCAGTATTACTTCAGTCATTAGAATCCCTGAAAATTAATATCACGAGGATCTGCACAACATATTATTTGTTCATTCTTATAGAAAATTTCTTAGTGCTGCTATATTGCATTTGACTCCTTCTTTCTAGGTGCTTGACTAGTCAAGTGGCCGAGCAAGCATTCAACTTGCTAACCACAGTTTATAATGAAATTAGATCTCCCAAACTGCAAAGGTTAACTTATTTTTTTATTTTTTAGTTTACTGTATGTGGAGAATTTAATTCAAAACAGAGTAATAAAAAGGTAACAGAGCTTGCATTTAAAAACTCTTCTCATGGATATATGCATTCCCATTTGGAACTGGCTGTGTTTTCCATGTGAAGTATTTAAGCTATTGCTTATGGCCAGTACAGAGAAATGTAAGGGCAGATCAAAACTACCAGTGAAACCATATCTATATTCCTATGTATCTCATGTGAAGTTTGCACATTTTAAGAATTGCCACCAATATACTTTTAAGTTGTCTGCAGGATTTTAAAGGTGGTTTATAGACATGTCTTTTAGTCCTGAAACTTCTGTTGGAAGTCCAGCCTTTTAGAGTTAGTATTCTTCCTTTGTTATAAACAGCAATGGAAGAAGTAGGGCTAGTAGAAATTTTGTGTTCAAATCTATTTTTTTCAATAGAGACCTGGATTTAGAGCTAAATAATACTTTTTCACAAAATGTCTATTTGTTGTGGAAATTAAAAAAAAAAAAGTCTGCCCAAAGATTTATGCCAAAATATTCTTTTTATTGAAAACTGACATTTCCAGTTATGTGAAATTTGGACCATTTCTCACTATTACTAGAACTATTGTTTGTTGATTTTTACTTAGCTGTGCCTGGGAGTCCCAAATAAAATCAGGGATGCACAGTGCCAGAACTGTGATGATGTGTACCAACGTGTACCATACCTGTCCTGATGAGTTTACAATGCAGTTTCATCCTAGAAAGCCACCTTTCTAGTTTTTTTCCTCTTTCCATTTACAGCATTCCATCTGATGAAAAAAAGTAATTTGTAAAAGCCTGAACACCATAAAAGTTGAACATATTTTTCACAGGCAGGGTTTAAAAAAAACCTAAAAGTTTTATGTTGAATACAACTCTTAATTTCTGTGAATTCCTTCTACTTCTACTTTACTTTTACTTACTGTGTGAGGATAGAGGGATCTACAGGTGTTATTTGATAAGCAGTCCAGCTATAATAAAGTTAGCAGTGCTCTAAATTCATTACATTATCAAGAGATGAATTGCTTAATGTACTTGAACAAGAAAGGAACTTGCTTCAGGCATGGTAAGAGAGCAAGTAACTCTGTGATGAAAGGCACTTAAAGTTGAAATTGAATAGGCTGCTCTGAGAGTGTACTGGCATTTGCTCTTTGCTTTAACTGCAGAACTGCTTTAGGAAAAAGAAAAGATTGAGTCGCTAGCAACAATTGGGTTTTCTTTGCATATTATTGTCTTATCCTTGCTATAAATCTTTGCCAATATCAGTTTCACAGGACACAATGCTCACAGACTCCTCAAAGCTCCTTTGTGAAAATGCCAAGCTTTGAGATTCTGAAATGAGGCTGGCATTAAAGATGCTAAATAGGCTGCTTCATTTTTGATATTATTGCAGAAAACCTTCTTCTCTCTACCCCCTCTCTTTAGGAAGCATACACACAGAAGGTAGTTGCAGGATGTATTTGGAGATGAATATAGATTATTTTCATGTTTTTCTTGTTGTCTAAATAAAATACTGTATTTTCTGGGGACTGTGTGAACAGGTGAATAAGGCAGAAGAGCTAAGAACCATGAGCTCTGGGTTCCACTCTTCCATCCTCAGATCTGTTTTTGGTTCAGCATGAGACCCTGGACAAGCCTTAAAGATCAGCCTGATCAAAGATAGAACTCTTGTATTTGTCTCCTAAATATTTTGATATATAAATGAACTTCCTATGATTATTACTTTTTATGGCTTTGCTGAGCAATTGAGCAAATACTGGTATGAGCTCCTTGTTTTAAGGTCCTACAGTTGAAAACATGAAGCATAGTGCTGTTCATCTAGGTACCTCAAAGAACACCATAAACCCCATCCAACTGAGCCCCAGAATGCTGTTTATGGGGTACTGAAGTGGCGTATTCATCTTGAAGGCAGGGAGACTGCTGCATAGAAGTGCTACATGACTTCATCACATTCATGTAATGAGTTTGTGAGAGATTCCAGAGTGTAATGCACAAGTCCTGATTACTGGTCAGCCAGTCTAACTCTTAAGCACATGCTGTCAGTCCAACTTTAAGCAGTTTATAGGAACTTCAAAAAAAAAAAAAAAAAAGCAGAACTTATTTTTATAAACTGACAGGTTCATACTGTCCGTTCAGTGTGAATTCACATTGCTGCTTGTGAAATTTGCCTAAAGAAAATCATAGAGCTTGCTACCTGTAAAATTAACAGAGTCTTCACTCTCAGAAAGCTGGGGAATAGTTTCTTCTGCCTTCAACAAAATGAAAATGCCTTACTTAAAAAAAATATTTTCTGTTTGCATTGTATTCTTATTGAGGAAATATTCATAATTGTTTGTCGTGTAACAACAGGACAGAAGAAAATCAGTAATAATATTATCAATCATTTCAGCTAGCTATGTAATATTGTATTTAAGACCAGAGAGCCTTATTGACTCAGTGAAACTAATTTCTTTTTTTTTATATTAAAGTTTATATACTGCTAATCTAGCTAAAGTCCTGATGCAGCTTCTGTTGGGATTTCCCTGTTGTCCTCAAGCATAACATGTCCAAATGTACCATCTTTGTTGAACTTCTGAACTTTCTTTTCCTAAAGAAAAAGAATTACAGAAGAAGTTGGCTTGCTTCCTTACATCTATCTTCATTGCTGGAATAGTAAAATTTTGTGTTTCAGTCTTTTTCTTGATACTTCTATATTCAAACAGGCATGTTCTTGATAGTAAGTAATAGAAAGGAGGCTACATCAGCTATGTTAACCCTCTGGAACTCAGGAAAGCTTTCTGTCACCCTGCTCTGCATGTGCATTGCAGCTGAGTCCTGTTTTGTGTTGAGATAACACTTGCAAACCATCCCTCCCCTCTGTGCCTGGGTTTCCATGCAAAGCACACTCCTGTGTGGACCAGAAGCTATTCTCTAATGGTTATGGAGTGCATCAGTCTGGCGTTATAGGGAGAACTCATAGCTCTTGTAGTCTGAATTTCTCCAGCTGATTAGGCCAGCATGTTCTGTGTTATTTCTCTACATCCTGCTTTTGACTCATGAGGCATGGGCTGTTGTGCGCATTAGCGAAACCCAGGCCAGCAAATAGGTACTCAAGCAGGTCAGTAGCATCATCATTCACGTCAGTCCTTCAAATGTTAGCCATGATACGTACTTCAAGAAAGGAATGTCTTTGGAGATGGGAATGTTTCTGTAATTTTTCAGTCATCTAGTTTTAGTTCCATCTATGGGTAGTATTTGATATGATTACATATATATGTAGGCAAATTTCTCCTTTAAGATGTTGGAGAAGTAATTCCTGCAAAATTTTTAGAGAGTACATCATTTGTAATGAGTAACTTGTTGAGTACAGCTATGACCCCCTCTTATTAATAGAAATTGATGAGTAGTTTATGATTTATTTAGAATCACTGGTTGTATGAAATCATTCTTTAAGTATATATGAATAACTCTTTGCAAGTTTACTGTTCGTAGACTTTTTATTACACACATTTGATAACGATCATTGATTATAAACTCACGTGTCTTGTTGGAACTTTCAAAAGATTTGGGTTAGTTTCAAAGCCCCAGCACCCTTAGTGATGTAGCTACAAGAGAAGTCCTTGAGAGATGCAAAGATTTTAGCACCTGCTTGCAAAAAAGAACAAAAATGCAAGTCTCAAGGAGTTTAGAGCAAAGGTTTTAAAAGGAAATGGGAATATCTATGCTAAAAAGCAGTGGCTGGTGCCACAAAACACTCTCATGACTGTTGAAGATGGAAAGGGCTCCAGCCAGTCGGTTCCATTTGGGTCCTGGCCATATGAGGGTGATTTCAGATGGGGAGCGCTCTAGGCATGGGTACCACTGAGGTCACTGGCTGCAGGGTTAGAAAAGTCTTTGTGTCGGAGAGGGGCAAAGGGAAGGACATTTTCTCCCTTGCATCTGACACTTCCATGGGAGGGACTCTGAGCTGCTAGCAGACAGGACTGCTTCATAGTGGGGAGGTATTCAAGGGGAAGCTTTCTTCATAGGTGCCCTCTTCCCGCGCCTCTGTTTCTCAGGCTCTGCTGGCTCTTTACCAGCTTTCTCTCAACCAGTACAGAGAATTGTGTCCTCTTTGGAAAGTGGCAGAGTTTCTACCCTTAGTCACCTTCAACAGGGTGCACAGAGTGATCCTTCAGTGATACGGTGTGAGCTCCGTTGCTGTTTGGTTCACTGGCCAGATGACAGGAGAGAAGGGTGCAGGTATAAAAGCTACACCTCACTTCTTTTTTTTTTGATGCAGCCAGCTGGCAAATTAAAATTTCCACCTCTATTAATGAACACCTTCCGCCCCACACCCCAACCGGCAGGTTTGGAGTTGCACCGAAAGGAATATAGATTGTAAGAACAGCTACAAATGATTCTCGTGGTTTATTTAAGAGCCCTGTCCTGAAGAAGTGACACAGTAACCTTGGCTATGACCTTCTTCTTTGCTGCTGGCTGTTACACAGAGCATGTCTAGAATTAATCTGGTGCTCTGACTCAGCGGTGCTGACGTGGTCAACCTGCTTTAATCAGTGGAGGAAATTTGCACTCACTTGCAAGCTGGTGTGTAGGCTTTTTCTTTTTTTTAATAACATCTTCTGAAATGTGTTTATTCCTAGCTCCTTCCCTAGTAGAAAAAAGAAAGCTCAAAGATTTTGCCTGATGGGAGCAGACAGTAGACCCTAAATACAGAGGGTCTTAATACTGTTAATTGTGCCAATACTAGTGGCATCATTTAAGTCAGATAAACTGCTCTCTGTTTACTGGTTATGGCATACTTAACTTGCATGAGCAATGGCAGGATTGTAGCAGGTAAGTGTGGATTTACACATGGGTTCTTATTTTAACCCTCAAAGATTACTACACAGTTCATTCACATAACAAGAGTATGCAGAACTGTGTACGTAAATAACAGTAAGCATTTGCACATTAATTGCATCTCGATTACAGAGTGGTTAAGAGCTAAATATGCCATCATTTTTCTTAGGTTAATTTGGTGGATGTGGTTTGTCTGGGTGACATCAAGATAAAAGTGGAATGCCACTTGGCATTCCCATGCAATCCTGCTGTTATGCATTTATTCCTGAAATACAGTATATGGCTTCTCACCTACCAGCACAGACCTGTCTTGATGAAAAAGAATCAGGATTGAAAAACTGAATGGTTATTTTCAAAGGCGTATGAAGGGCTGTTAGGAAACCATCAAAACAGCCTCCTCCATGTGAACTGAACCAGATTTAAGTTGGCAGAAACCAAATGACAATCCATAATTTACTCAGCTCCCTCATCCATTCCTCCACACTTACAAAAGCCTTAATCAAAATATTTGAAGGTAGTTGACAGAGCTGAAAGTGAGTAGCTTCAGTCAAACAGGAAGAAATTGGTGTGATGTTCCAGATCCTTTGCTTCTATAAATGGACAAAATATCTCAGTAAACTCCAGTGGAGTTTAGCTGTGTTACATTGGCTGAGAATTTAGTCCCAGACATTTTACATTGTTCTAATTATGCATTAGGCATTGCCTTATGCCTGTTCCAGATCTTCGATGGAAACAGATTTTAGAGACTTGTTTTTGTGAGCACAAAACATTGTGGATATAACTGCCACTTTTTGCACTCAGTTACTGCTTGCTAGGAAAAAGGAGTTGGCTGCTATTAGCAATAGCCACATACCACCCAAGCTGCTGTTCTACAGCGACTTCAGATATTGGAAGAAGTAGTCTCTATGAGAAGAGTTTAGAGGATTTAGTGGCTGAACTGTATGTCTGGTAAGATCCACGAAACCTAATCACATTTCTAACCAGTAAACCCAGTCAGGCCTGAGTGCTCGCACACAGTTGTTCATCCTGTTAAATTGTACTGCACAACTTGCCTTCCCCAGCTGGCTTTTTTCATGCTATAAATATCAATATGGCGTGTGTCTTTTAGTTTCAATTAAATAAAATTAAAAATTTACTATTAATCTAGTTGAATGGGTTATATTTTATCTGATTTAAACTATGGCACTAACCTTTTAATTCATAGCTGTTTGTGAAGTTGCTTGGCTTTCTCCTACATTCTGCCATTTGTTTTCTATTTTACTTTCATGCTTTTATTCTAGTTGTCCACTTCAGATTATAAATATGAGTCATAGGGACGTATTTGATTTACTATATGGATAGAAAAATGATGCTGATGCAATGATTATTGAATATAGAAAATATTTGTAAAGACATATCACTATACTTTTTCAGTTAAGGTAAAACCCAAACACATGTACTAATAGAAATGCTGCCTCTTCATTTTCCTGCAGGAGCATGTAATTGTCAAAATCAGGTGACAGAAAAATCTTATGAGACCCATAAAACAATATATACCCCCAAAAGAAGAAGAAAGAAGTCAGTTCCTTTTCCATGAAAATGTTCAGCAGAAAACCATTAAGTTTCCCATAGATCCTCTATCCTACTGCTTCTTCTGGGAAATATCCTCTGTTATGGATGTCAAAATAGAGATAGAACCTGTGCTGCTGGGTATGCTCAGAGGGCACAATAGTAGTAGCTACTGAAATGGGGGATTCGTGATTGTTTTCCACCATGCTTGATAATGTCCTGTATGTGTTTTTAATGGATTTGTATGGTTTATTTTCATCCTTGTTCGCTATCCAAGTGCATCAAACATTTGGTCTGAAAATTTCCCATATTCATGACATATTTTTCCCTGGGCAGCAGGCAACATCTGATGAACGACAAATGATCACATCATGGACAAAGCAGGCAGCTTTTTCTCATGTGAAACAGTTCTTTTTGATTTTCCCTCTATCTTTCCACTGACTAAACACATATACATACACAGAACAAATATAGGCTCAATCTACCCAAGTCAGTGAAAGAGAAGCACTGCTGCCTGGGAATACTCTGTTACTGGATAGAGTGATTTTCGGTCTCGAGGGATCCTTTGTCATAGGGAAGCAATGAAGCTTTAGGCTTGTCATGTGGAGGGAGATGAGGATGCCTCTGGTTAAAGTGGTCAGCATACAATGAATGTGATTTGGTTGGTCCTAAATCCTGTAGGACTGAATACCTTTTTCTTGTGTAAAATCCATCTCTTGGAAAGAGATGAGGAGAAACTCTGTCTAATGTGAAGACATCAAAGCTCTGTTAGTATATAGAGCTGCAAAAGGCCCTATACTGAGCAGAGGGAGTCCTTTTATCTGGTAACAGCAAGGAAAAACTAGTCAGGGGAGAGAGAGGTGTCCTCAGAGACCTAGAGCTGCTCGTCTTGAGTGGGTGAGGGAGAGGAGGTGCCAAAAAGAAAAGGCTGAAGCCCTGAATCTCTCAGCAAATTCTAGAAAATACATTTAAACTTTACATAGAAATTTAAAAAAAGCACGGGAAAGGTCTGGAGGAAGGCAAATGTGTTGTTTTTGGCTCTCACTGGCTTTAGGAAGATATCTGGAGGCATGGGGAAATAAAGTGACATCCTGAAGACCATGAAGCTAGTCAGGCGACCCCAGGTCTTTCTGACTTCCGTGCTAGCAGCACCCCATGCACTGGGCATGCATGTGCCAATAGGTGCATGGTAGAAAGTACAAATAGACATATGGCACTGTAGAGCTGGCATAGAGCAGGAGCTCTGTGCAGAGCAGATGTCACTGGGAAGGTTAGGACCGCAGCCTACCTTTCCTTCCTTGGCATCAGCGCTTTGTGCCCAGAAGCCTTCAGTCACGTGTGCAGGCAGCACGTCCTTCTGACAGATGGGTGTAAATGCATGCAGCTTGGAAACGTGGGAAACTGGGGAAGGAACTACAGCAGGGCTTATAACCAATAGTAGCACTGAAAATGTGCTAGGCACTTTCCAGTGCAGCTCCTGCCCCTGCAACCAAAGGAGAGAAGGGAAAGGGATACAGCCCAGAGGTCTAGGATCAGAGTGATGGCAGGCTCACACCACCTTAGGCAAACAGTTTTCCTCCCTCTGTCTTTCTCAGTTTTGCTTTCAGACAAGAATGCAAATTCATTATTTCTGTAATGAATTAACAATACTGATAATCAGAGGGCTTAATAGATAGTGCTTTCTGGTGTAAAAGTAATGCTCCCTGAGAAAAAATATAATAGTTTTGAAGATGGGCTCAGTCCTGCATTATGAACCATCACGCAAAGCAATATATGCTGTTGTTCTATACTTGCTTGTCTTTCTATATTGTTTTGGAAAAAAAATTAGGACACTGAAGAGCCACTGAATATGTTTAGAGTATATTCTGTATTATATATTCATATGGTGTATTTCTCTTGTAGCAGGATTGAATCCATGCTTTTTCTCTTCCACGCCTTTATTCCTAACTCATGGAACATGATGCAGCAAAAGAAACAGATATTTTTGACAAATTGTTTGCAAGTGGTACAGTAGAGTGTATCTTGGAAATTAACATGTTTACTTTAGGTGGGTTATTCATATAATGCTTTGTCACAGTGTCACATTTTTCCATACTGTAATCAGACTAGTTCATTCTACACTAGCCTCTTAGAATATTTCACTACCACGAGTGTTTCTCTTTATTTCTTACAATTTTCTGAGCAAAAAATATACCTTGGGAGAATTCATTGCAACACATAACTCCAACAGATCAATGCTTTTTCTGAGTTACATTTATTACCTTTTTGAAACCCTTTTCTCCTCAATAAAACAGTATCTTGACCACCTTCAAAAGCTGTTGGTCACTTCTTCTTGGCTATCCATACCAAATAGTTCAGTCTAACAGAGGCTGCAAAAGATTGAAGTGTTCCTGCTGAATAAATGTTGTGCAGCTGTGGATATTTCATGCACAGCAGAGCCCTAGGGCTTCCTATTTAGACAAATGGTATTCTGAAAGCAATCACTACTACTCTTTGCCAACACCCAGTTCTGGGAGGTAACAAATAGCACTTTGATGCTCCCAGGATCAGCCTTTGTGGTGCCATATGCCAGCCAATTATCTCAGTGTCATTAGGCACAAAACTAGTGTTTCCCACATGCCCAGATCATGCAATTAGTGTACTTACGTGAAATGGGATTGCAATGTATCAAAGAAAAGTCAGAGGATAGACCTAGCTTGTCCAGCCAACTTCTATTTTGCCAAGAAAAAGAAGCTATGGTGATGGTGGATACCACCACAAAAAGCGAAAGCTCCTGACTCTGTGTTGGTCTATGTATCCTAGAATCAAAGAAAATTTTAGGTTAAAAGGACCTCTGGGCGTTGTTTATTCCAAACTCCTGCTGTATCCACCAAATTTGAAGTCATCCACCAACGTTGTAAGGATGCATTACATCCAATAGTTCAGGCCACTGAGGATGATATTCAGTGGTATCACCACCACCATATTTTTGGTGCTTTGGGTCTAGCCACATCAACACAGAACTCAGAGTATGCTAGTTTCTCCTCCCTTCTGAGTGAGTTTTATAGCCTGTTTAAGGAGAACTGTGTTGTTGCAGCTGGACTGTTATCAGCACCCAAATTTACTGGTAATTCAGACAGATCTGCAGCACCATAAACACAGTCAGAGAAAGCTGAGTGTTGCTGCAGAGCAACTGGAAGAACAGTGCTTTCCTGAGACATGCTAGTATTTTTATCAGCCATCCACACTTGCATTATTTCTCCTGAGTTGCTTTTTCCTTGCCTCCCCTTGGATACCACCTAGTTTTAAGGAGACCAAGTTATTTATGTTTGTAGTGGGAGAGAAAGGGTGGAGGGAAAGTCTAATGTCTTGCCGGGGATTTCTGGCTGCTGTCAGTGTTATAGGAGAGGAATCCAGGTTAGGTGAAAGATATGGCTAAACAACTCTGAGGGGCAGGAAGAGGAAAATGGTAACATTACTGTCAGATGCACTCTGTGAAATACACTCTCCATCAGTGGACCCTTGGTCTTGTGTAAGGGAACCCAGTAGACTAAGCCTTATGATCTTGCAGTTTTGTTCTGAAAAGGGTTTTGAGTAGACTAAGTTGTCAAACATGCTTTGACCTTTGATTGCCTCCATGTTCAGAGTGTGGTTATTCAGGAATATTTTATATGATTCACTCAAAAGTTGTAGCAAAATGTAGCCTGAGGTGACCTAAAATTCTGAAGCTATTATGAATTGATTGGTGAATTTGAGGGGACATGCAGATCTTCTCAGTCTCCCTCTAAAATCAGTGGAAAGAGTTTCCTACAGAGGATGATTTGAACAGCTAAATTAAGCTTCTCCTCCTGCTCTGACTTTCCCTCTGGAGCAACTTTTTTTCTTCCCGTTGATTATGGTTGATTATCCTATGCAAAAGCTAGCCTTTGTGAGTACACCCCAGTCTTCCTGATGGACAACTCCTGCAGCACTATTATTGGCCTGGCGGAGCTGCAGGAGATAGCATGGGCTCTTTGTTCCTGCAATGGATCCACTCTTTGTCAGGCCATGTTGATCTTTGCTTTTCTCTAAGTTGTTTGCCTCTTACTTAAATGTTTGATAATTAAAGGCTGTTGTGTATAAATGAGCGGTTGTATTATGATTATTTATTGCATAAATCCCCTTTTATTCCCGCATTTCCAAAGAACATCTTAATTTCCTGTTACTCTTCTACATCTGCTGTTCATTATAGTGTTTTCTAGTCAGATGTTTTGCAGTTCTTGGAAACGTGCAGCCTGAACACATCTATCCCTGTGCAAGGGGAAGGTGCCGTGATACACAAATAAATTCCTCTGTCGTTTTGAAGATGTAATACGTCAAGTTCAGTGCTTCTGTGAACGCTTCTAACGCCAAGTAACTGCTGACCTTTCTGACCATCTCGTGTGATGATAGCTGTCAGATACAACAGCCGTTTAATGAGGCTCTAAGTGTCCTCTCAGTAATGTTTGAAAGTAACCTTTTTTGAATGTGGTGATAATTTAGGAGTTGCTTGACAGAGACTATTTTTTCAGAAGCTTACTCATGCAAGTAATCTCAGGGTTGTTGATAGATGTATTTATCTGAGTCGGGTTTGGGCTCTGGATGTGGAACTGTAACTGTTCTATAGAGGCTTTTAGACTCTGAAGCTTAAGTGTGTGCTTCCATAACGGTTCTTCACAGGTTAGATGCAGCCCTATAACAACGAAAGGTGCTATTTTTTTTCCTCTTTAAATAATTCATTCTCTCCATTTATGTATTTCTAGGAAATATCCCTCGTTTCCCTCTTCTAATCACATATTTACAAGGAAAATAGCACTGTGCTGCTTGTTCACTTGTTGTAGGGATTGGACTCAAGATCATTACAGAATTATGCCTCTCTTTTAACAGAGATGTCAAACCAAGTGTCTCACCATTACACAGTGAGAAACTTCTGAAGGCTGGTCTTGTCAAGCTGTGAGAACTATTTTAAAATTAACAGAAATGTAGATTATATAAAACATTTCTCATTTGTCCTGTCCATGAAAAGACCACATTCATTCATACGTGCTGTGGACCTGTTTGAAACTGTCTTGTTCCATAAGCTAGGCACTATAATTATTATTTGTCTCTGAGCATAATCTTTTGAATAACTTAAAGTAAATAAAAATATTTACATTCAAGTGGCAAGCCTTCGTGTCTTTAGTAAGTCATTTGATCATTATATGCTACACAGAGAGGGAAGACCACCAAGTGTGACAGACTAACCTGACAACAAGTACAAAGTAGAAGTAAACAAAGTATTGGGAAAAGAATATGGTTTTCTAATGAGATGATGAGAATTATGGCAAAGCTAGCTCTTCTTCACATTAATTCCACATCACTGCCTCCCCCCCTTTTGTTACTTATTACTTTGAATTCCGCTTTCTGGTCTTTTGCTGCTCACACATTTGCAATCCTTGCTTTCTGGTTAAAGTTGTGTGAATAATTAGGTTATTTTGTTTTGCTTTTTTAGTTCCATTGCTGAAAGAGAAATATTTTGGGGGAAAATAATTTGTGGTGCCAAATGAAATGTTTTGCTTAACTGGAAAACAAACACATTGCTTCTTGATCTATTTTGCTCTTGCAAAAACAGAGTAGCTTAATGGACATGAAAATGTTTTGCATTAGAAATAAAACATTTTTGAGTTGTCAGAAATTTTCCCTTGTATTTGTGCGTTTCAAATTGGCCTGAATGTCACATCAGTTTTATTGCTTGGAAGCAATATTTTACTTAAGTGAATAAATTCTCTGTTTGAAGGGTTCACCTTGCTTTTTTCCTAATAATTAAGCCACATACTCCATATACTCCATTGACAAGTCACAGGAGCTTTCTCCCCACCTCTTTCATTTACTCAGCGGCTTTCTCCAGAATGTCTGCAGGGAACCATCCAGGAGCTACTCTGACCACCCTTGGCCCATCCTTCTCTTTTTGGTAGCTGTGAAGATGAAAAGCCTGACAGACATGGAAAGTCTCCTCTTTTTGATTACGGAGGGACAGGCGGCTGCAGTGCGGGGCTGCCCCTGCTGCCCGTAGCTGATCTGAGCTGTGACCTGGGCCGGGCAGTCTTCCCAAGGGCGCCAAGGGAGTCCAGGTCCTGCACCAGGCTATGTTTCAGGGTGCAAGTCCTCGCCCAGTCCTCCTGGCAAGCGAAGACCCGCTCCTGTGAGCTGCTAAGAGGGGTTTCCCACTGAAATCATTAGGTGTGCTGCACCTGGAGCACTGGCTACATTGTGCGTTCATCTCTTAGGGTATGCTATCCCTCCCTAATATTTTTCCATATTAAGATACATAGTTCTCCAAAGTGTTTTCCTCCCTTTAATATTTTCCCTTTTTTGATGTAGCTTTCATCCTTTTATGTTACTAGGCAGTCTTTCTGACTAGACCCACTTTAATATAGTGGTGTGTTTCACAGAAAAAGAGAATTTATAAATCTGTCTAGTGTTATGGGAATCTGTACTAATAGTCTCTTCAGCTCTTAGTCAGGTATTGATTTAGTGACTTCTTTCTTTGTTATTAACCAAGCCGTTAGCTAGCTTCTTCCATCACTTTAGTCATAAATCTTATTGTTTGGAACTAAACAGTAAAATTCCTTCCTCTTTCATCTTGTTTTAGCTCTCTAATAGTTTCTGAGCATTTATTACTTATATATTGATTTTTCTAATTTAATTATTTCTCTTTCTAATTTTCCATGATGTGCTCCTTCTTTTTATTTTGGCATAGTTATACAATGCTCTGTGAGGGCAGTTCTTAATAAGAGCTTATGATCAGGAAAGGGACTTTGTGAAATGACATAATATTTTTTCCTCATCTGTACCCTATCAATGTCTTCTCTATCAAAATCTTCCCATTTATAAGTTAAAAGATTTTCTGTAAATCAAAATATGTTGGTTTTGCTTTCTACTGTCTGACTTGCTATCCCAAAAATAAAGAGGTGCAAGGAGTTAGCTGTTGAGATTTCAAGCACACAAATATAGAAGCTAGTTTCTGGTTGGACATCTTCAATTTTTCTGTACTGCTGGGAAGCAGTTAAAACTTGTGATTTTGTGAGTGAACAAAAGGGACATGGATGGATTCATGAAAGGTCAGCAGGGGTGTATCTTGAAGACAAGTTTCAAATCAGTTAAAGCTAATACTCTATTACATGTTTTGAACAGTAAGTGTGTTCTTACGTCTATCCACATTCAGCTGAGCACTTATGCACAGATTAATGAGATGCAAACAAAAAATCAGTGTGATATAAACACTGGCTTTAAGACTTTGCTGCAATGTTGCCTTTAGTACCGCTAGGTGGATCTAGATTTGAACCAGCAATCGGGGGATGAAGAGGAGGCTCACAGCAAGATGTAGGTGAGATCGTACCTAGGGACTGTTGGGAACCCTGAATGTGGGAAATGGGAACATTTCAGCCCCTATTGCCATGGCTGGGCTTTTTTCCACGGTGACCCCTGATCTAGAGCAAGCGCCTCTGCTCATAACAGAGACAAAACTGCTCCCAGGCTGACTTGAAGATAGGGATGCAGCTGTGTCTAGTGCAAGGGCCTGAGATCCAGGTGGGATGGATGAGGCTATCATCTGAAAAACTGCCCACTGCAACTCATTTCTTCTCATCCAACTCGTCTGACATTTTGGGGCATCAGACCAAACCCATAAGGCTTTGAAAGGGTTGCCTCTTGTTACAAAACATCTTGCTGTAGCTGTGATGAGAGGAACCACCCCAGTCCTATGATAGTCATGCTGGCCCTTTGGTTATGCTGTCATTCCCTACTCAACACTTCTACAGTCTCCTCAAAAATATACGGCGTTAGCAAAAACAGAAAGGTATCACTTCTAATCTAATTTATGTAGCACTTCAGAATGCAGTTAGCTAAAATGACACATAGCCAATGCTAGAAAGTTCTCAAATATTTACACCTTCTGGTGGATCTGTGGAGCAGATAAGTGCAGAAATGAGGTGCTATTTTCTGTGATGTCCCTCTCCAAGTCTTTTCAATGTCTTTTTAAGTAAAAGACATCTGAAGGCTAAGAGTGAAGAAGAGTTAACCGCAGGATAATTAATTTGGTAAAGATCTGATGGAAATATAAAAGTAAAAACACCATTGCCTGCATTTCTAGCAGGATGCACTGAATTCCTTTCACAAAATACCTGTTAATTTTGCATCTCTCAATAAAGAGATATCTCAACTCTGCTATTCCCTTTGTGACTGTCAGTTGTAATGTTATATTACTGTACTGTCTAACGAAGTATTTATGGAATCTCTTCAGTAGGAAAGATCAGAAGCAGAATCATGACACTTCTTTTGAAGTCTGTTTCCTCAAATATCAACCTATAAAAGGAACAGACTTTCCCTAGATAGGTAAGCACTGTGGAAAAGCTGAGAGAAATGTTAACTATGCATATGCTAGGATGGGAATCAGCACAGGGTGCCTGCTAAGGACTTGCTGTGCTCAGTGAGTGCTCCCGTTCATTTCAGGAGAACCCATAACTCCACAAAACTTCACTTGGCTCCTCACAGAGTCAGGTCTGTATTTCATAAATAAGCAGAGTAATCAATTCATTTAGGGGTTTGTAGCGTTGTTAGTCTGGCTGCAAGGAATGATAGTTCTGTCTTGCTGTTTGTGGTAATTTGTCTTATTGTGAGTTGTCTAGTTTCCAAGAGTTATTTTATTGGTATAATAAAACTCAGAAGATTATTAGAATTAAAAGCCAGAATGCCTGGTTTGAAGTTAAAATTTTGGTGCAGGATTTTTGAAAGCTCTGTAGAAGCTGGGATGGAGGTGTGGCCAGACTGGGAACCACATAACTGTCCACGCAATGGCAGAAGCTGGGTTTTATTAGCAACAAAAACACAGGCTTCCACTGATCTTTCTTTTTTAGTCTCCTCCTGCCTTTTATCTTGTTAGCACAGAACAGGCTGAGGTAGGTTTAAGGCCTTTTATTCCAGCCGTTCCATCCGTTATATACAAAATTAAGTGACACAACTGCTACTTTTAAACTATAATTTGATGCATAATTCTAAAAATGTACAAATGCTTTTACATTTCTTCTTGTTAGCTTCAAGAATATGTTGAGAGAAAAAGAAAAGGACAGTCTGTACACAAATTCTTGATGATATATGGTCATCATTAATCATTCATCATCAACCCTTTATACCCCTTAACTATATTTAGAACATTCAGAATTGTGTACAACATAAAGCTTAGGGTATAGATCAATTGTTTGTGTTGTCTATTTTACAGACTAACAGTTCTGGATTATTAAAATGAAGTTAGCTGTTGGTCTTATTCTATCATATCACTTTTTTAGTTTCACTGAAGGAAAGAATACTAGGCTAGAGGTGAACAGGAAAGAGAGTAAGACAGGATAGCAGACAAAAAAGAAACATAAGGACTGAAGAGGAGAGGAATTGGGATGGTCTGTGTGAAGCAGTCAGGGTTAGCTGAAACACTTCATATCTTTCTCCAGATGTTTCTGGGAAAGTATGAGGCCCATATTTCTGAGAAAATACTTTGGGTGTAATATGTAGTTCCTTCAGGGCCGACCAGGCTGGCAAGGTGTGTGTTCCATAGGCTCCTCCAGAACAGGGCTTTTTGGGTCTGCCTTCCATGACACCAGCATTCAGCTATCACTCTCCTGAGCTCAACATTACCTTTTTTTTCCTCCCTGTGTTTATTCCATTCTGATTTAGTATCCATCAAGCTTAAAAATAGATGGTTAGTTTTTAGTACTGTTTTATTTGATAAGAAAAAATGAATTCTGCCTGCTAGTTCTGTCCAGAACAACTGAATGTAGGGATATACACAGAGAATAAATTATACTAAATGCTTCTGTCCTTGCAGAATTTTATTGGGATTGTTGCTGGTGACTGGAGTTACCTCAGCTTTTGCTAAAGTCACGGTACTTCCTTGAAGTGTTTCTGTATTTAATTGCTCACCAAAAACTAAAACAGCTTGTCCTAAAAGCATTATCCTGACCTGAGTGGACTTAAGTAGATGGCTTAGCCTGTGCTTATCTAATAACTCAGATAGGATCTCCTCTATCTGTTCAGCTGAACAAAGTCAAGGTGTTATTTCAGTCCTTGTGCTTGCTGGACCTTAGAGCAGGTGTCATCGATAGCCTRTCCCAACATGGGCAATGAAACCCAGAGTCCTCCTCACCGCAGCAAATCAGCAGGGTATGTCCGTAGCTATTTTGTGGGCTGATATGTGCTCACCATCTGTTTGATTATCATCAACAAGCCATGAGTCACCCCTGAAATGGGAGCTGCCTAGCTTAGTGTAGTCCTGAGCCTGGCTTATTAAATGTTGCTGACAGAGTATATCAGTAGCTGAGGTTTAGCTGTGTGCTAAACACACCTATGTGGCTTCCAGGCAGCTGAGAGAGTCTGATCTCAGAGCAGTAAGGCTGCTGTGTGTATTATTTCCCAGTGTCCTGTGCTTGAGTCTGCCAGCGTAAGGACCCGTTACAATCTGTGGCATGAAGGTCTCCAGGTCTTGGTGTAGTCCACAGTTTGCATGTTTCAGCTGCTGTTATTGATGAGGACTCTTTCAGTCTTTTCTGAATGAAGAGATTCCCTCAGTGTGTATGCCTTTGTTCAGAAGGGGCATGCATTTTCCTTAGGAAAATTCTTCTATTCTTTTAAAAAACAAAGGCATAACATAAAAGCATTTTTTTGCTGAAAAAAATGTCAGTCAGTTGTGCTGTTAACTCTACAGGACTATCTTGTGGAGGTATAAATTCATATAATTAATAGGGTGAATATTTAAAAGTATTTGTTTTCTTTCTGCATTTCCATTGTGATAGCAGTAAAGCCATCAATAAATTTGTTTTCTGTAATAGAAAATATTATTAAACCCTTTATGCCATCCATTATTTATCAGCCATCATTAAAAAAGTCCTGTAGTCATTAATAATCTTGAAAGGGCTTGTTATGCTGAAGTCTGCAGCATTAGAATACACATTACGGTTACTTTGAAGTCCCGGAAACCAATATCAATCACTGGGTATCCTGCCATTACTCAGCAATGGCATAATTTTTGTGTTGACTTGTCACTCCTGCCAGAGAGTGGGTACATGTGGAAAAATATTTTATTTGCATTTCCAGCATGTGGCAGAGTTGAAATGACAACTTATCAGATGAAGAAAGTAGAAACCTTTGTCTATGCTGCAATGAAAACAGCTTTTGTTTGTATTGTATATAATAAAATTCAGTCTTGGGAAGCCTCCGAATATTTGGAGTGTTTTAAAATGACAGTGTTTTTACCTCAGGCCTACGAATACTCAAAGAAGGTAAATAGTAAAATATGTGCTTTAGGAACGTTTTACTGAAGTCTGAACCCAAACATCCAAGACCATCTTTACAGGATCTAGATTGCATCCCAGTGCTTATGCCTTGTTTCTCCCATTACCTCACTGTTGGCATTGGAAAGCATGAGGCCCAGTGCTACAAGCACACAAGTGTGTCCATAGTTTTGCTCACCTGCAAGACCTAGTGGTTGCTTGTGGGGAATCTGCATTCAGTGCTACATGCTGGAGTAGGAACATTTTAGTTCTATTCTGAGCCCTATTTTGTAGTTCTGTTCTGATCCCTTCCATAGTGGCTTTGTGTGTTCACATATACCAGCTCTAAAGTCTGTGTCCCTTTCTTCCAGTGATATTTGGCAAAATTCAGAGCCACTGAAAATAGTTTTTCAGTAACAGGTGTTGTTTCTGGCCTGACTTATCATAGTTTTGATTCAACAGGTTTAGCCTCATTCTATTAATTCAAAGCAGGATGAGCTCCACTCATATCTGATACAAAATTGTTCTTATATCAGGGTGAGACTATCATTGTACAGGCTGTGGAGATAGCCTGGGCCTTACACACAAAGATGAGAGGTAACTGTAGTTCTGTTTTATTGGCTTCTGGCCCTGAAACCACCGGTTTCTGAATTTCCCAAATAAAGAACTCTTTTGTTTAGCTTCAGAAGCCAATGTAGTGGCAGAAGAACAACAGATGAATGCTCACAGGAATGGAATTTTAATGCTTTCACCTAAACAACAGTGTGCCCTAAGGTCAAGCAAAGCTAGATTTTGCAAAGAAATTTAAAACAAATACTAAACTGTTCTTTATCTGTATAAACAAAAAATTGGGATCTCCGTACAATGAAGACATTGCAGAAAATCTGGGTCTGGCCCCAGAATTATGTCAAAACTTTACTCTTCATAAGGATTATGGTGTAGCTGAATGGCATATAATCTTTTTCACTGTAGTGGGCCACTGCTCTGGTGGGCCAAGTGATTATGCATGTATGCAAAGCACAGGCCATTTCAGTGTGCACATAAATGCCAGTGCCTGGGACAGACAATATTGACTGTCCTAGCCCATGACTAACAGGTGTTTTCTTTCCCTCTGCGTTTGAGAAGCCAGAAGGAAAGGCAGCTGGCAGAAAGAGACTGCCTTTGTTGCCTGGCCCAGAGCTTCTCTTTTTCCATAGCTGTGAAGCTCTTTGGTGAAGGGTGGCTGTGAGAGGTTCGTGGACTGCAGGAACTGTCTGGGTAGACTGAGTGTGGGCTGTGGGCCATAGCTTCAATGCTCCTACCATAGGGCAGGGTGGAAAGGCAGAACTGGGAAAGAAGGTATGAAATGAGGAATTATCACTTCCAGGGGAGCAGCAAAATGAATTTAATCTGCTCAGTCTACATTTAAGGCACTTGGTTTGTGGAGACTCAATATTTGCCATACCAGAATACTTAATGAACTGAAATTCTGACTCTGTTTTCAGCAGACTGAAATTCCAAATTCAGTAACAGAGAATTATGCTGTTGTGTTAGGGCAGAATTCTGTGATTGGGTTGTTTATAATATACAGTATCTGTATTGGAAAAGGGGGTAAAATAATCTACAGAAACAAATGCTTATTAATCTGTCTTTGGAAGTTTACAGGTCTTAGAATGAATTCTGAAAGAAAAAAGTAGATGAAGACACAGAAGTAAATGGAAAAAGGGATAGAATTCAGTTTGCATTTGCCAGTGGTGGACTGTATCATACTGTGTGACATTTTTCTTGGATAAATAACTGATAGTTTAGAAAAACGAAGCATGGTAGTTTTAATCCAGTTAGACTTTGTGAAAGCATGGTGTTATATGAGAAATGATTTTTTAACCTGGAGGAGTTAGTGACTAAGATTAGAAGAGAAAGGTGGGGTAATGAACTGGCTGATGGAGAGACAACAACAGGTTGTGAGGCAGGGCTAGCTGCAGGGGGTTACTACAAGAGTTCCTTACAGTCTTGGAACTGATTTTATTAGTGAATTTGGCAGGCAGAGTAGGAAGCATGCTCATGAAAAAGTAATGATTGCAGACATTTGGAAAACTCCATCAACGCAGAAGAGTGTAGGACAACGTAGGAAAAAAATGAACGATTGAGGGGTGGAGTAACTGCAGTGGGATGATATTTAGCAATGTAAATGCAAAGTTGGATACATATATGTTTAATAACAAGAAACTCTGCTATACTTTTATGATGTGGCAGTAACAGAGGAGGGGAGAGTCTTAGGCCTACTGTTCATTCATAGGATGGCTAGAAAGAGTAGTGAGAAATGACAATAGTGATCCTAGGAAGTGTCAGTTAAGACATTTAAGAGGTGAAATACTGAAGAAGCCCTTGCTTGAGTCACCAGGTGGAGCACCACACCATTCATATTCAAGAAAGGTCAAAAAAGGATAGAGAAGGACAGGGAAGTCAATGGAAACTAAGATATCTGGGCTTGATATGAGTGGACTGAGATATCTAGCCTGAAATGTAGATGAAAGCTGAAGGTGAGTGTGATTGCTACCAGAAAATACATCAGAGAAGTAAATGGCAGAGAAGGAGAGAAGCCATTTTTAGCTGACGTACAATTTTGGTGAAAGAAAGGGTTTTACATGGCCAGGAATAAGTTTTGACCAGGAAGGAGACTGTGTTAACCATCAGAGCAAGGAGGCTCTGGAACCAATTTCTTGTAAGGTAATGAGGGGCTAGACACGCAATTAGTTTTCATATGGGCTTGGTGTGTATGAGAGAGATGACATGATATGATTACTTGTGCCAGTGACTGACTGTTTTCAGCTCAGTGATTTCTTTCTGTTGGATGTCTATCTTGATGTACCTAAAGTAGGAAGTGTTTAAAAAAAAATGGGGGAGTGCCCTCTCATACACAATGATGCCATTTCGCTGCTGTGAAAAAAATATTTTCATAACCTAATGATGATCTTGTAATTCCCCAGTGGTGGGATGAAGTGGAGCCAGAGCGGTTTTGTGTATGGTCATCTCCCCTTACTGGGAATAATATAGTAATGATTAAAGAGAAGGAAGATGTGTTTGACATCCTTCATTGATGGCAACAGCATTTTCAGGGATGGGAAATAAATGAATTACTGTGCCTGCTGGAGTCTTCATGGGCAGAGCTTGTTTTGAAATCATGTCTCCCTTATCCACTGATGTGTCGGCACCCTTGGGTATAATCATACAGGTGTTTGCCCTCTGAAGTGGATGCTATTGCTTATAGCATGCTTTCCCATCTTTAGGGAAAAGTGCAATTCTCAGTTTAGTCCTAATGTTTTTGTAAAAGTGCATTATATTATAAAATCCTACTTTTTTATCATAGAGACTTTCATCTTGCAATTTAAAACTTCATAAGACAATGAAATAGGGCTGTTTCAACAAACTTCATATTCTCTGATGCGTCACAGTGAGAAATAAATGACTCATTTGAGAAAACTTCAACAGAAGAACACGTCATAACCAGCCAATTTCTGGTTAAATACCATCTGAATTGATACTGTGACTTCAGCTAGACAAAATTTCTGTTCCCATGAGAAAATTTATGTTTTTTTGACTGGGTTCTGTGTTTAAGCATCTATCCGTACAGTCCAGAATACATATTCTATTACATGCCTAACAGATGACTGTGTGTTCTTCGACCATATCTTTGTGTACATAATCCTATTATGAGTACAGTGGAGTTAAGCCTACCTATCAAGAAGAGAATGTATGCCTTAGTGCATGATATTAAAAATACACTGAACAAGAACAAATTGTGCACTGTCTGTACATCTCTTTTCAATGTACTTTTTTGGTTTGAAATTGGCCTCAGTTGGTAACATGCTGCCTCTGTGTTTTATTTTGCTGATAAGTTTTAAAGATGGAGTGCAGAACCAAGGGTACGCTTGCACAAACACTACCATCTCTCTGAGGTTACAAACTGTGATTTTACACTGGCTGGAGAAATAAATAGCAGTCACTTGAGGCATTATATTTCCTTTCAAAAATACTTTGACTAGGGAACATTAAAACCTACTTTTTTAAATTGGAATACTTCCATCCAGTGATCCCTGTGTAACCTCTCTACCTGGATGCCACAGAATTGCTCCATGTGTGAAGGCAGGGAGCATCATCCTTGCAGTGAAATGGAAGAATGAATGCAGGTTCTCTTAAAAGCCTGTACAAGGAGACTTGTGCCCGCAGCATCCCTCCTAGTGCTTTCAAGAGTTTTTTGTTGTGAGGAGAGGTTCTTCGATCAACTAGTCACTACTAATGAAGGTGCCAAATACCTTACAGTTTCCTGGGTGGTTATTACAGATCTGTGACAAATTGACTTTTCTGATTCAGTGGATGGACCAAAGGAAAGAGGGGGTCAGGAGAATATGTTCAACTGAAAGGGAAGGTTTTGTCATGTTTGTTTCTGTAAGTATCATTCTGTTGCAATTAACCATTTCATTTTGAAAAAGTTGAAAGGAATTTTTTCTTCCATTCTCCCCCCCCCCCTTTTTTTGACTGCAAGTATAATTTGGCATAAATCCATGGAAGATCAAGAAGAATGAGTTCAAACTGGCTCAAATGAAGAGAAGGGACACTAAACAACCAGAGGATGGAGAGGCTGTCATGCACCAGCAGAACAGAAGAGTTTGGCTTGTTTAAGGAATGAAAATTGAGAAAAGTTGTGACTGAAGGCTATCAGGGGGATAAAAACAAGAGAGAGTAAAATATTTAAGCTAAATGAGTGTTGGCATAATTACAAATAAGATCAAAGAAGCCATGAACTGATTTAGGCTGGAATTTAAAGAAGGGTTTGTAGCTGCTAAAAGAATGAATGTCAGAGGCAGTTTGTCCAATTGGAACAATAGAGATAAATAAAAAATATGCTTGATTTTAAGATGAACTTGACAAATTTCTGTGTGGGACTATATGATGAAGTTGCCTATGATAATAGAGGAATAGGCTTGATGACTGGACTTTTCTTTCTAGTCCTATCTTCTTACGAACAATTTTGTTTGAAATGGCATTTTTTGAAAAAAAAAACTACCTGAAAATTTTACCTAGTTCTAGTGGTGATCACCACAGATGAAACAGTTGTGAGTGAGTGGGTAAAACAGTGACTAAGTGCCCATTGGGCTAGGAAGTGAAGATCAGAAAACTTAATAGCGGTGTGTAATGTAGAGAATCTGTTTTTTTTTTTAATCTCTAGGCTCAATAGATGATACTTGGCACATTTAGCTAGGGGATGCTGAAGAGAAACTGGGATACAGGAATTTATTATCTGAGGAGCAGGTGAACAATGATAAGGATATTTGTGGGGAGAGCTGCCTTCCGTGTGGTTGAAGGTGGTTGATTAATCAGGAAGGATATTAAATTGTGGTATTTGGCTAAGGAAAGGTCATTGGAGACTTTGAAGACGTGACAATATTCTGCTGGTAAGGCTTTGCAGTGAAACTAGAGGACGGTTCTAGGCAGATTCTGAAAATGGCAAATCATTTAATCTTAGAGGTGAAATGAGAAGGGAGACTGTATTGTGGTTGGAGAGTCAAATGGAGGAATGTGAGCTTTTTGTTTTGTTTTGTATCTGTTTTAAATATAGAAGAGGCTAAAGTATGCATATTGTGAAGGGAAACAGTCAGGAGAGGGGGAAGGGGAATGGAAAGAATAAGAGCGGGTCTGAGGGACACCAAGAGAAGGAATATAATGGTATCACTGGGCAAGTGGAGAAGTTAGGGGAATGCAGCAGAGGGCAATTGTTGGCATTCGCAATAGGAAAGAAAGATAAGAGAGTTGGAGGAAGGAAGTGGAGGCCAGGGAAGGGGAAGATCATTCTGAGCATGTTTTCTTGGGGGAACCACTGAGATCTGTGGAAATACTGGAGCAAGAGGAGGAGATTCAAAGAGAGGTAGTGAAAATGGCAGCTGAGGTTACAGGTCTGGAGTTCAATTACACTGGAGAAATGGAGATATTTACCATAGAAGATGGCAGGGCAGAAGGAGGCGATAGCTGGTACTTACTGGAAGCAGTTGGTGTGCCATGGGATTTCCCTGAGAGATACTAGACATATCCAAGAGCTGAGATGGAGGAAGTGGATGTGGGAGAATAAGTAAGGGGTAGAGACTGGTAGTACTGGCACCCTAAAAGGACAGAGGTATTCTATCTCGTGTGAAGAGAACTCTGTTATCCAGAATATAATCACTCAGGATACAGTATCCAGGTGCCAGATACTGCTGGCAGATACTGCTAGAGGACACGTACCAGATACCATCACTCATTTGTTTAGCATGAGCAAAAAAACATTATTTTTTGAGTTGTTTTTTTTCATTGCCACTTAACATGAGAAAGAATAGCTGAATTTGGCCTTGCATGTTATTTAGTTAATATTAGTATTATACTGGAGACACCTTCTGTAAACCTTTAAGTGCTTGAACAGCACTTCTCTTTCCTCTATTCTGAAGTGTAAAAGGAAATCACAAATCCTCTCATCATTCCCCAGCCTATAAAATGCGAGTGGAACTCTACGTGATCTCTTCAGTACACTGATTTGATCTCATCTGTGGACCCATTCACTCCTGACCTGTCAGAAAGAGACCCTGTTGCTATTTAGCTTTCTTCAAGGAATTTTTTTAACCTTATTGTGTGCAGTGCCTTTACACATGCCCTTTTTGGCAAAGTGACTTTTGCTTTCCAAATGAGATGTGCTGTTACCAGTTTTCAGAACTTTATCATGAGTTTCCTTTTTTCTTTTTAAGAAAAAAGAGAGTTTTTAGCCCTCATAGTTTAGAAGACTTGATGATCTGGAGACCTCAAGAAAGAAAAGACAATTAAAATGAATTGCGTATTTTCTGTTTTTTAACCTCCTGAACATAATTTGGTCGAGTTTATGGCTGGTGTTTTTGGTGGGGGGGAGTGGAGTATTTTCAAATACTTTGGGTTATCAGTACTTGAATCAGTTCAGAATGCACCATCTGTGCACACAGAGCAGCTATTCAAGCTAATGTTACCTTTGCATGTTGTGAGACCACAAGTAAAACACTAAAGAAAATAAACCTCAAAATCCTATTCATCAGTACATTTATACAGAATGAGGAGATTTGTCCTGACAAGAAATCCAAAAAACTCTTGTCAGGGTTCTGGAAAGTAGTCAGAGTTGACAGATGGTGTACCTAGCTTCAGATGTGGATGTAGACAAAGGAAATCCACTTTATCACAGGGAGGGGAAAGCAAATGGGATTAAAAAACTGCCCAGAAACAAAATTTGTTTTCCATAAAATGCAGTGATTCATTTTCTTTAATATATTTTTTATTTGTGCGTTCTTCAAACATCTGCTCAAGCAGAAGCAGAAAATTAAAAGGCCCTGAGACAGGCAGTTCTGCCTGGGTTGTCTTGGCTCAATTAAAACCAGAAACTCAGAAGAAAAGCTCCTCAGACCAAAACTGCAGAATCCATCGTTGCCAACTAGCCCCTTTTGGTCTGTTCCCTTTTCCTTCTCTCCCCTCACTTTTCACTGTTCTGCTCCAGTTTTGCTGGTTCTTAACCAATCTTGAAAATGGTTTTAACTGATTTTTATTTTAAACATGCTGCTGTCCATTAATGGGGGACTGTGCTAATAAAGGGAAATGGTAGATTTTCTGCAAATGAATCAGGTAACTGATCCACATAATGTGGAGGAATTATTAGCTGGTAACTCTGATATTAATGACATTGCCAGATCAGTCTTGGGGTCCCTGACATTTTCATGTTTGTCAAAATATTTTAGTTGTTATTTGGCTGCATTGCTATACTGTCTAATTTCTTTTTGATTAATGAAATATTAAATAGAAGCTTGCATTTCTCACATTAGCTTCTGTCTCTATGGAGATTTCTTTTGAATGTCACTCAGAAAAAAGCATCGGCACTGAAGTTTAATGAAAATGAATAAGCAAAAAAAATGCTCATTACTTTTGTGATACTTAATAACACAGATGTCTTCTCTTTATCACATTTTCTCAGTATAATTACATTGAGTACTTGAGATTTCAAGCTTCTGTTACAGCTTTATTCATAACAGCAAAAAGATTTGATACATGCGGTCCTAATACCCATGATATGACTATACAGTGGAGGCTACAATTTACTCCTGTTCTAACAAAAGAACACTTGCCTTATGTACTGGAATTAAATGAATTGAAGGCTTATCTATATAGTGCATTTATGTGGCAAACACTTCAAGACTTGACTTTCACCATAGGTAACTGTTTAGGAAAAGCCTTTCCTAAATGAGATCTGGTTCAGTTCTGGAGATGTGCATTCCTAATTCTTTTGTGTCTTGGACACAGATGAAAGAGATATAGAATGGAAATTGTTTTAATTCCAGATTTCCGTAGTGTTTGTAACATGCACTCTCTACTGGGTATCTGAATAAAAGAGATGAGTCTTTGAGAGACACTGAGTATTTTTAGCTCTCCCTGTGGTCTATAGAAACTGCAGTATTTTCTGCTGTGTATAGGGCCACTGTTTGGGACCTCTGAAAAGGATTCCCAGTCTTCAAAATTTTGTCATAAATGAAAGTATATATTTTAATATAACAGCTGCATCTTTGTCCCATTTCCTCCATGCTCTTTCTCTGGTGCCAAATGTAATTTGGTATTTATTTCCTTGCATTGTAAGTGTCTATGTTTTCTATACTTCCATGGAATTACAAAATATCAAGGTCAGGGGTAAGGGGAAGAGAGACCATTAAAAAAAAGCTTGGTATTGCTCTTGGGAAAATTCACTTTCTTCATTCTGGTTCTTTGTTCATTTTAGTGTTGTTCTCATAATACTTCTCCTGTTGATATTTTCCTCTTTAGTTTTCTTCAGGCTTCCTATACAGTCAGTCCCTTCTGTCTTTCTTACCATTCCGTCCAACTCCTACTCTCAAAAGCATATTATAGTGGTATGTATGCTTCATTGTACCTCTCCACTTCGTTAATTATTTCTTTTCATTAATGATTTTCTACAGATCCTTACAATGTGTTTATTTTTAATTTGCAGACTTTTACCCTGGAGTCTTCTTGAGATAGCAGGTCTGGATCCCTGCATGAGTGTGGATCTTCCTTTGCTCTTCTTTAGCTGATCCTTTCACCCTGTTTTGTTGCCATTGTGCCTGGGAGGTGATTTGGGATGCAGGCTAGCAAGACTGTAGCATACGTGAAAATAAACAACTTGGTTAACAGAATGAAAAAAATGAGGGATGCTCTGTGAGGCTTGTGCTTCTAGATAAAATTCCATGTTTCAGTCTATGTGTTTAAATGCTTCCTCTTTCATAATGTTCTGAAAAAATTCTGCAATTGAAATTAAAATGCAGGACCAGAGAAAGAACTACTTCTAAAACTGCATAGTTATCTTTCTACCTATTTGATTTCCACTACTGTGATATCTAGGCACTCTCAAGTCTTTAATGCATATTCAAGAGAAAAAGGTGTTGTTATTACAAGGAGGTAGGTTTTTCTATTCCTATTTTACGCATACATACTGAGAATAAAGCAATTTAGGTGGCAGAAGCTGCAGGAAATGCTTAAATGGCCTTAAAATTCTAGCCTACGGTCACACAGAAAAACTGTGTTACGATTCAACCTAAGGTTTCATGTGGTGTGGGTTAAAGTCTAAACTGTTGGTTTATCTTTTTTATTTTGGTGTAATAGCACAGTTGTACTTGTGCTATTACTTTCACTTTACTCAAATAAGATGTATTAGAGATGAAGATATAAAAGTTACGTGGTGAAAGTAATGGGCAGACTTAGCATGAAGAAAAAAATCGGATGCTTAGCTTCCAGGCAGTGTTTTTGTAGGCCTGGCTGTTAAAACAATATGAAATGACTTTTTACTCACAAAAACTTGATCTTGAAGTTATGTAAGTCTGGTTTGAGTCAATTTTGTTGAATGATATACTGGAAAGGACCTTGAAGACTAGGCTTGAGAAGTCTGGCATTCCCTCTTGTTGCCAGGCTAGAAACACCATGAAAACAGCTGTTCTTACAACCTTCTGTCCATTTTCTTTAAATGCAAAACTAAGGGGAGAGGGGTGAAAGGTTAGCCAATTTTTTTTTAAGTTGCTTTGCATAATAATTCAGGTCAAATTTAAGTTAATATGGTTTACCCAATCTCTGCTTTGTGCCTGTGAGTTTTCATCTGGCTCTGATCTCATTCCATAGAAGAATTTGTCTGCTTACTTCTTGTTGCTGCTGGCTCTAGTATTCTTGTTCAATTGTGCTGGAAATTACTCTATGGGGAACAGGAAAAGGGTCTGCTTCTAAAACTTTATTCTGTTTCTGTTCTATTTTATTACTTTATTACAGTGGTAAATTTTACATAGTTTCTTTTACAGTGGATGCAATTAAATTTATTCTAGCTGTATGGGGATTATAGATTCAGAGATATTTTCTCTATTTCAAACAAGGAATACCTCTAGAATCAGACTTACATTTTTTTAAGTAGGTCTGTTGTACCTTTCAGGTTCAGGTAATACAACAGTATGTGTTCAAGTACATGGATGTCTACTGCTGAACACAGTATAGATACTTTTGAAAGAATGGGCTAGATTTTACTCCCAAAATGGAGCAATTATGGGAAAAAAACACAGAAAATATGGCAGGACTTCACTGTTGTTTTCCCTTTGTTAATAATACTTTAAAAATGCACTTAATAGGACAGGGTTTTTTTTCTTTGCTAAAAACATCTGAATTTATGCTGCCTCCTATTTGCCAGTCCAAGATCATGTCTACGTTGAAGACAGGTGTCAACAAATTGAGCATAAGTGTGCAGAGATGGGTATTCATGTAGTCACCAGTCTGTGGCAAGACATATATATCCACAAGGAGCCATGCTTCCTAAATATAATGGGAATGGCATTGTATGTACACTGTCTTCCAAATTACTGAATTACAGAACTTTGCATTTTAGTGGTTTTGGTTTGACTGCTGTTTTGGGATTGTTGGCTAGAATAATTACATTTGGGCAACAGCCAAAAGGCCAAGTGAGGAGAAGTAAAGTGAGCAGGTCTGTCTAGAGGCAATAACAGTGAGAAGCACTTAGGAAAGTTGTCAAAACCCAGGCTGTGCAATTTTGCTAGCTATAAAATAATTAATAAATTAATGAAAAGATACATTTTGAAGGAGAAGATGGGCTTTTCTTAGCAATGATTCTGCTACAGGTGAATTAAAGATATTGCTTTATATTATATATGCCTGCTGGTCTGACTTCTGATGTGATGGACATCTCTGAGTCTAGATGGAGGGTTCAGGATTAAAATATAGCTCATCCAGCTGAATATAGGCTATCTATCTTCTCTAATTTTTCTTCAGAAGTTTGATGGTTCTAGTGATTAGATTAGATGGGAAAAACACACTCTTGGACGAGATGTGTTGGCCTTCCTTACCTTGCTGTGTAACTGGTGGGCTTGGATAAGCGAGCTGGGGGGAATCACCTCCCTCTGATTTCAGAGCTGCTCTTTACATCAGTTGGGGGCTTGAAAGTGCCCCTCAAGCAACAAGTTACAGGGAAGGATCACGTTGCCTTGGAGAGCGTCGCCTTGCTGGCCTCCTGCTATCTTTGTACATTGAATTAAAAAGCAGAACCTAGAAACAGAGTTGAAGTACCCTGTGCTGTCAGGTTGTGTGTGTGCTATGTTTTCCAGCCCCGGTTGCTCTGAGGCCAGCCCTGGTGCAGGCAGAGAGGCATGGGGAGGATGCAGCATGCCAGAACACTGCCTGCAGGGCCCCAGGGGTGTCTCTAGCCCCACGCTGCCACTGCGACAACAGGGAGAGGTGAGCAGCGTCCGCTGAGGGGGGCTGGGAAGTAAAGCAGAGAAAAAAAAGTTCTTAAGAAAGAATTTATTGGATGGGTTTGGCCCTTTTTCTCCCCACTCTTGAATGATTAATGAATAGTGTATGATTTGTGCCTGTTTGTTCATTATTTATAATAATTTGTTGAAAGGTTTTTATGAGGATAGGAGTCTGTGGATTTGTATGCGACTGACTCACCAGAATTCGTGCCTGGCACAGTGTTCAGCACTGGTAACGTGATGGCTTTTCTGGCTCACCTAGCACATGGGGATGGGTTTCATTCCTGGACTCCCATATCTTCCCAGATGATACTCTTCTGTCCTCACCACTTCATATTCAAATACTCATGCCTCACATCAGTGCTTTCCTCTGCTTTCCTTTTTTTTTTTTTTGCAAATATGCTACTGAACAAGCTTTTTTTTTCCCTCATAGACTTGCACCAGAATAGAGAAGAGTTCAGAAATGATACCTGTTTCAATAATGCGTCATTATTTTTAAAAAACTTGCTTGGTTTTGCAGTGCTTGCTTAGTGCTAGTAAGTTATTGCCAAACATCACTTTATGCAAGGAGTGAACGGTACTTCACAGATAGCTCCTCTGGGGTGCAGGATGGGAGGCTATTTTGATCCATTTATCAAACAGCTTGCAGCTTTCATTTCAAGGCAAAGACAAATTACGGAGAGAGAAGAAAGCACATTTTCATCTAAAGATCTATTTAGCAAATAAAAATGTGAAAAAAAAATTCTGCAGGCTTACTGCTTTTGCCTGCTCTTGTTAACAAAGATTATTTTCCCTTTGGCAAGTAATTATTGGATAGATAAACATATTCTCTTGTTGTTTGAGCAGATCTGTCAAAGCCTATTCCTTTATTCTTCTATTCATGGGAACATTTCTGTGGATTTTCTGAGAAACTTCCTTTCCATTTCCTCTGCCATTAGAAACAGCAGCAGATACCACTTTTCACATCTTTCTGAGATACTGAGTGCCTGATTCTTTCCTCAGGTTAGTTTTATGTGCTTCATTGACATCTGCAATAGCATTCCTGATTTACACAATTATGAGGGAGATGTGAATTAGAGCCTAAGGAAATAGATTTTTGAAGCTGGAGAGAGTTGTGATACAGCAATTAAATTCAGTCATGAGATCTTAAATTCAAATGCTGAATTTTATATTATCCACTTCCATGGCTATTTGACAAGTCACTTAATTTCTATGACTCCTTTTTTTCTCATTTTTATAGTGGTAGGAATGTTACTAATGTGTCCACTTACTTTATATAAACATTGTCAAGATTAATATTTCTAGAGCAATTATACTAATTAAAGTCTAATTGCTATTTTTAACCAGTACTATGCCTCTTTTCCTTTATTTCATTTTCCCAGGGATAATATTGGAACTGTAGTGTCCAAAACAGATTATCAGTTGATCAAAGGCAGCTGCTCTATGTTTATCACTGTAATATACTCATATATTGTAATGCATATATGAGTATATATAACATACTTGTATATACCACATCTATTAGCCCACTATTAATGGGTTAACAAAGCATCATTTCACGATGTGCCACAGATTTGGGAATTTCCATGATTTTACTGGCCTTTTTGTCAGTCATTCCTAGGGATTTCTCTTTAGGATATCCTTCACAGCCAGTGCTGTGTAATCGGAGAGGTTACTCTAGTATCCTGAATGATGGAGCTTTGGGATTATAATTAGATTTTACTTGGTGCCGTTGTTTTGCTGAATATACAAATAAAAGAGTATGAGTAAATGCTGTGCTGTAAGCCCAAAGGCATTGACCAATATGTTATGGTATAGCAGAGTGCTCATTAGCTGATGTGCATGCTTCATGCCTTGCCAGTCACCAGGCCATTAGGTGAGCTTTGGAAATGAAAGTGGCTTTTATTTCCACCTGTCCCTGCCAGTTGCAATAAATCAGGGGCTGTTCTGAAAATGCTAAATGCTTTGCTCTTGCAATGTTACTTCTGCATTTCCCACTTCTCCCTTTCCCTCTTTCCCTGGCTCCCAGCAGCTCCTTAGGGAATGAGGTCTGCTGAGAAGCAGAAATGAGTCATTTCTCTCAGCAAGTGAAATATGCCTCCCTTTTTCCCCAGTCTTTTGTTGAAGGATTTATTTTCTATTTCAGCAGGCATCTGCTGAACTTGAGACCCTTTGGTTTCCAACTAATTCAGAGGTGTAGAAGGGCTCACCACAGGGTAAGCTTGAGTATGGCAGGACTTTAAAAAGTGATCTGGAGGGAGGCTGCTGGAATGAAAATAATAAAAATTCCTGTTTTACCAGCAGGACAAACTGCAAGTCCAAAACCTGCCTTAGGCTGCAGCTTTAAAGTAGTAAATGTTGCTCAAAGCAGCATATCCCATTTTGCATCAGATGGAGGCTCAGGTGAAGAAGAGTATGATTCATGCCAACTTCCATGCTGTCAGAGGGATGCTTTTCCTCGGTTAAGTCAGAGAAGGGTTGTTTCCCCCCAAATCCCTTCTCTTTTCTCCAGTCTCTGGGACAGGAAGTAGCAGAGAGAAGTGGTGCAGGTTTAATCTGCTGCTGGGTCTCTCATGCTTCCTGCTCATGGGTGGTGGGAACAGCATGCTCATGTGCTTGAGGACAGAGAGTTAAAGAAATCTCAGCTCCCAATGCTTTTAGGGAAAAAGATAAATCTAGGCAGAGAGTGAAACTGGTATAAAATGCCTATTAGCTCCTCCCAGCTGTGTTTCATGCCATAGTGGTGTGAGAGTGCCTCGATTTGAAGAAGTGAGGGGTTTGGCAGCCAAGTGACTGTAAGGAAGAGGAGTTTGGGGAGGATGGGCACAAGTATGATTCACCGTAGGCCAGTGAGTTGCAATGATATGAAAAAGAGGAGAATTAGATGACAACATTGGGATCTTGAGACCTATAGTGACCGTCAGAGACACTTCCAGCAGTGAATTTCTTTCTGCCACCTAACATTCACATGGTGTTACAAATTAGCTATGTCTCTCCACCACCAGTGTTACCTGGGGATGTAAGGTGATCAAAAGAATTCAGGGAGGAAGCCTTGAATTTTCAAATGCAGTTCCAAACCTAACATCTTTTTTATTGACATAATCAATGATACAGATGTGTTACTAGTAGCAGCTCTAGAAGAGCACACACATTATACAGCTGAGACTGTGAAAATAGTGAGGGGTTGTAGAACACAGTGTGGAGAACATCACAAATCACACTAGCTCTGCATCTAAGTGTACAAGGGGAGAGATTTATGAGCTGCAATCAGTTGCTTATCAAACACATTAGTTACACCTTTTGTAATCAGTTCTTGAGTATCTGCATAATTAATTCTTAAATATCTGTTGCTGATGATCTGTTTCTCTGTTAGGTTGGTTTGTTCTGATTTCCCTTAGAGAAGGATAAAGATCATGGAATGTGTTATATTTCTGAAAATAAAAGCGGGGATCATGAAGATATTTCCAAATGCCCAAGACTCAAAACCTACTCTTCCTCTTTGAGTGCTTTTTCTTAGATTTTAGACAGGCCTTATTGTTCCCTGTGTGTTGGTAGGTTGACCCTATCAGGTCTCATCCTCTAATGTGCCAGCCAAGAGAATTCATTCTAACTTGTCCATGGACCATCATCTAACTGGAGCTACAAGTACTGGTCATGTTTCAACTCTTGGTAACTGAGCTGCTTTACTCTACACAGCTCATGCAGTTCAAGGCAAAGAACCCTCAGGTTGCTAATGATGTGGTTTCAGATCTCAGGCCAGTCATCTCTGTATAGTAAATCTTTCTTGAAGTGAAGATAGCATCATGGTATCAAACAGAGTCAGTGTTCAATATCACAGTGGAGCTAATTCTTTCTTCATAGCCTTTTAACTGAGAGCTAATGAACTTGGTAACAGTAATGATGCTCTTTGTGTTATGACTGCCTTGTCACTGGGGATTAGAGTTTGAGCCACATAAAGCCTACTGTTTACTTGATGTGAAATTTATGTCCAGTAACTCTGGAAAAAGCATATGTTACTGGAGTACATAGAAAGAGGTAGATATCGTGAGTGGATTTACCCTTGTATATGGTAGCTGATGCTGTCACAGGCTAGATTATCACTCAAATTCTGCTCAAACATCTTTTTTTTTTATTAACCCACCCCTCAAACATACGTGCAAAGAGTTAGAATGTCACCCTGAGCCAGCTAATTCCTTAGTCATGCCAATAAAGTCTGGTGTTATTAGGAGAAGAGGACTAGGATCCCCATTCTGTATTTATGAGATGTTTAAAATGACCTTTATACTGTATTTTTCTGTCATGTCCCCTGCCTAGAGAGGTGCAGAGAGTTCTTTTGGAATACAAGAACTTAATAGTTTTTTACTTGTCTTTTCATTAACATATTTCTGAATGAAAGATTCTTTGCTAAAAATGCCCTGGCAAAAGCTATAAGATTTATTTCTGGGGCTGTTTTTAACCTGGGGCCTGCTTCTTGACCCGGGAAAGTCACTTGCATATTCTCCACTCTGTGGAAGATTGACTCATGGGCACCATTTCACTGAGGTCAATGGCCTGCCTCATGTACTCACACCTATGCGCACACACTATGAACAGCCTTGGATGGAGAAAGGAACCATTCATCAACCAAAAGAATTGCAAGAAGAAGCAATTGAGTTAGTTAGTGGTAAGTTTGCTTTATCACATTATCAAAAGTACTAAGCTATTGGCTTGACATAGAGATATACCACTTCTAACGACAATGAATATGAAGATCTTTTCCACCTGTTCTTTTTAAAAATGAATTGTTGATTTTGTCCAAAACTTTGAGAGGAATGGAAAACTTTGAAAGGGTATCTCTCTAAGAAAGAAATTTTTATGCAATTTAGAGAAAACAAAACAACTGTTAGTTAAATCTGTGCTCACACTTGTCTTAATCTGGTGATTTCAATGTTGTCCTTCCGTTCTCTCATGATTTGTGGAATAAACAGTGTTTCATGTTGTGGATAACTCCAGCTCAAAGCTGGGACATGCTGGTTTTAATAAAATACATCTAATCCTTAGAGCCATTTAACATCTGGAAAGCAACTTGTTAAAAACATAAAGCACATCTAATCCTGTGAGCTGCTCAGAGCCTAGAAAAGAAGCTTTTTCTTTATAGACTGGTTAAGCCAGGGCATGAACTGCTGACATTTAGGCTGGTGTACTGTTCAGGCTGTCAGGGTTGTCTAACAGGTGCCGGATGAAAAATTATGATAGTATTGCCTATCTTATTCCTCATCTGACATATCCATAACTAATATATATTTAGAGACAGAGAGAGAGAAGAAGAGCAAGAATATATAAGCATTCTTTTTAAGAATACATAACCATAAAATGCAAGGATATATGAATATATACAATGCAGTCTTTCCTTACATGTTTATTCTTTGCCCTGATAGTCAAAAGGATCTTGGTCTTCTCAGCCATTTATTGGTAATGTGTAGGTTCACAGTAACTGAGCCATGAGTTGGCTGGCATGATATTCCTTATCCTCATTGTAGAAAGGGCTGAAAAATTAATGCCCTTTGATTTGGCTTTATTAAGCAGCAGAAACAATGTACTTTTTTTCTCAAATAACACTAAGCAGAAGTTAAATAACATTTTGCATTATATAACCTGTACTTAAACATATGATACTATATTGGATTGGTAGTTCTCTCAAATGTGTATATGAGACCAAGAATGACATTAAATGTTTGTTTTTAAAAAGCTGTGTCAGTGAAACTTAAATGTTTTCATGAACAAAAAATCCTTCAAGCTACTTAGGGTCAAATTGGCAAGCTCAAATATTTAAGTCCTATCCCTAGCTTCTGTGAAGCTTCCATGGTTTCACAATATCACTTCATTAAATCTTCATAACAACAGGAGTTGCTGTATTCAGACTTCTGAATATGTTCACACGGAACTGGCTGGTTTGATTTTAATGCACTAGAGAGATATTTGAACCATCTCTCACCAGGCTTGTAACCCAAAGAAACTGAACAAATACTTGGGTGGGTTTTATAGTGGGTTAGTTTTGACAGATGAACTCTCTCTTGCAGTGGTTAAAGTGATACTGGTGCCAGAGCCAGGTTGTGCAGACATCTCCCTACATCATGATAATCACAACAGCAATATCAGTATAGCTGTTCTCTGAGTTTTATTGTCTGCCCAATGGCAAAGAGTCAAGGCTGCCTTGATAGCTAATGAAGGGAGTCACTGGGAGAGGCGGCTTCTTCGTCCTGTTCTTCTTCATCCAGCTAGATGAAATGCCACTTAGGCTTAAAATATTTCTCCTCCGATCATAGAGGAAGAGTTAAAGTAACCAGGCTGTCCATTCAGGAGATTCAGTAAGGTGCCTAAAATTAGGTAGGAGGAATATGGCCCACTGGATAATTACAAACACCTCCTCTATCCCCTTCTCCTTTCCGTCTTCTTCCTGCCTGTGAGAATTTTTCCTTACTTCTTTGGGACCTTGAAGTTATCATGTTTTCATCTCTGCTGGCAGTGGTGTTGATGGGATTGGAGAGTACTTTAATGGTTGTTTCATTAGGCTGTGCAAATAAGATATTAAATAAAGTGGTCTATTAAACCTAGTTATTAGCAAAAGCTTGCTGTAGTTACTAATTTAATCAAATCTGTTAGGAATTCGTGTTCTTGTTTGTCCAAACAGTCTCTGACAATCTGGTCAGGAAGTCAATTAGTGAGCGTTCACTTCATTATAAGGGAGCCTTTCTTCATTTTGAAAAATCAAAATCGATTTGTGGCAGATTGGTTTTTGAAATATCATAGTGACAATGGAGGTTTTAAGATAGGAGACTAGGAGAGGGAATATCCAGAGCTTGACATCAGTTTTGCCATTAATTTGCTAGATGACCTTAGGCAAGTTGCTTTTCTCTGGGAAATACCTCTAAAAACAGTGCTGTCAAATGTCAGAGTTGACTCAAAGATTTACGTTCAGTCAAATAGAAAAGGTAGTTTATCTGTCAATCCTGGAAAGTCATCCTTGGCTCTGAAATTAAAGCAGGTTCTGAGTTGTTGCTAGTAGTTAAGCTTTTGCAGGCCGATATAAACCCTTGTTCATACCGCTACAGCCACACTGTTTGTGAAGATTTTTGTATAGAGGTAATGACTGTAAATATCAGTGGTTATTCTTCTGTCAGATATATCAAAGATATCAGAGATATCAAGATATCAGAGGAGAGAAAGATTCTGTGATGTTTCCCTGTTTTAATTCTGTAGGAATTACAGGACTGAAAACAGCAGTTGTGTGTGTAGATGAAAAGCAACGGGTTACATTCTGTCCTGGCTAAAGTCAATGCACGTGTTGCTGTTAGTCACACCCTAGAACTGTGAAGGCAGGAAGTATCTTGCGGATGGTTCAGAGAGAAGAAAGAAAAAGATTTTTATACAGTTCCTTTTAGAGCTGAAGCACATCTTGAACTTGCTCATTCCTTAGCTTTGTCAGGGGTGAGGCGATTCTAAGATTACGTTGAGAGTGTTTTAAGCTTAGTATTTGGAAATGCTTTGTGAGTTTTAAAGCTGTATTTATCTACGAAAAACCTAGGGAGCTGACTAGCCTGTGGCATCTCCGTGGGAAATAGAGGATTCTGCATCTAGCTTTTTTTTGTGATGCTGAAGAGCACAAGCTTGAGATACTTCAGAAGGCAAAGAAGTGAGAGGCAAGGTGCGTGGAAGTGATGAAACCTATCTGGAAAGGTGCAGTGTTCAGAGATCCACACTGAAATCCACATGCTCTGAATTTCCTATGTGTTCATAAAATAAAGGGAACCTCTTATTAGTTAGAATTGTAATTAAAGCTTTTTTATCAAAATCAAAATATATTGTGAATCCACTGTGGGTAATGGTTAGTTGTTAATAGTATGTAAAAACTGATTGTTAACGCTATAGTGAGGTTAAGAAATCAAAAAGCCATAAGCTTGATGGGAACCAAAAAAAGGATTATCCACTTACGTGAATACTGAAAATATCCACAGTTGTATTAGAGAGGATTAAAGATGCAGAAGACATACACCATTGATCTTTGGAACGTAAGACAAACTCTCAGTGAAGGGAGTTAAGAAGCAGCTTCTCTTACAAGCAATTTATTCTGTAATGGTCAATGAAGGCATTGACTGCACATGAAGTTTGTGGCAGTATAACTGTTTTGATAGGATGGAAGTAATTAACATCAGTCTTAAAAATCCTTATCCCAGATAGCTTATTCTCCTTCTGTAGATAGAAATAAACAACAGTGCTATGAGTACTAGCATACTGCACTTGCATGAGTGGAGGGGTCTGTTTTTTGCCAATATCAGTGAAATTACAGCATGACACCTGTGTGTGTATAAGACTTAAGAACTACTTGTGTTGGCTGTGAAGCATCTAGCTACAGCCAAGGATGATGGATCACAGCTTAAATTCATTGTGGCAGTCCCTCTGTTGCCACAAAAGCCAGGGTGTTCAGAAGTACAAATTTCTATAATACTGTTAAATGGACCCTTTTGCTCTTTCTCTTTGCTTTATAGTAAACATTTAAAAACATACACCAAGCTAGAGGAGTGATACAACAGCTCATGGCAGTACATAAAATTTTGTTATTACATTCACAATAAAAGGTACAGAAATAGCCATAAAAAGGTGAATGCTGAATATAACACCATAGTTTATACTAATAACTGCAACACGATTTGCAAAATCTTTCTCCTTTTATAGCATTTTAGCTATAGAGTTCATGAAGCACTCTACACAGAAGATGCTTCTTTCTGTTAAATAACTAAAAAAACTTTATAACCATGTCCAGACACCTTGGGAGTAGTTCACTGTACTACGTAGTCATCTCTCATTCCTAAATGAAGTGGGAATAACTTCATGGCAGTCAGTAAAATGACACAAATAAAGCTGGTGACAGAAAGAAGAGAACCAGGCCTATTTTAATGTGATTTTGTGGGTCTCCCTGAGAATGTTGTATCAGTAGCGTTTGTGTCAAAAGTCCATATAGGAGGCAAGGGAATTTGTCAGTGAATCCCAAAGCTTTCATACCGAGGGATCATTCCAGCGTGAGAATGTTTCTGGTTATATATTCAATATAGACCTAGTTTAGATCTCTGCACTTGAAAGTTATCAAACATTTTGTGTTATGAAACAATCTTATTTTTTATTTCTAGGAAATGCTAATGCTTTTCTGGTTTGTGGAAAAGCTTTATCAACTATAGATTGTTCCTTAGCTCCAGAAATGACCTCTTCTATGTCACAGAAAATTCTGGCCTGCTTCTGTGGTGGGAAAAAATAATGTATTCTACTTCTCTCTCACTTGTGTTCTTCAAGAAAAAATGCTGGAATAATATGAGGACCCACAACTTCGTCTGAGAAGTAGATGCCCTGGACATTGCAGAAATGGAATTAGGATCCTCTTAGATTTTGACGATAGAGAATACAGGTTAGGGGAATAAAAGGAGGCTTGGTACTTAACCTCATCAGCATATGTCAGATTCAGCATTTGGCTCCATCTTCCTTTCATGCTTCTCCAAGGAAGCATGTAGGCTTGAGTTATCCAAATTATTCTGGAAGGTAGGGAGAGAAAAAAGTGTTGTCCAGAGGAGAGTTTGTTTTCACCTTTTCTTTTAAGGTTAAAAAAACCCTAAGAAAATGCATAGAACAATACTGTTGAAAGTATATTTGCAAAGCCAAACACTCAGAAGCTAGGAATGCCAGCTATATTTCCCCATGCAATTTTATTTTTTACCTTCCTGTATGTGTTCCTTATTATTTTCAATTACATGCTGACAAGAACTTGAAATATTTTTGTCATAGCCCTGCCTCATTCTGTGAACAAGTGGTAGAGCTGAAGCTGAAATGAAATATTTTTTCTATCATTTCTTTTTTGTGAGGAGGAGTTTGCATAAAACTATCCTAAACATTAAAAAAGTTATGAGTCAGTTCCTTTGATTTTAGGGCCTAATTTCCACTTATTATTAGAAGATACATACTGAGTTAGCATAGAAAGTAGTTATTGCATATTGAAGGAACGGAAAGAATGAGTGAGATTTTTGGCTTTGTTTTGGCTCAATTTCTTTATCCAATCCTTAGCCTGACATCTTTCATTTCAATATCTGTAAGAATATGTAGGCTTTCTGATGTGACTTCTACTACATCCTGCTTTCGACTGGGTCAGAAATAATGTGAGGATAGCTTTTCCCCATGGGGTTTTAGTATTGCCAGTTTCTGTTCCATAGGAAACCAATCAGCGTGGAGATGAGTGATAATTGACGAAAGCCTTAATCTGCATTAAAAGGGATCTGTTCAGACTTCAGGCAAATGTTAAAATCTATAGAGCTTTGATGGAAGTTAACCCTGAGTTTTGCATTCCTTCTCCTGCTCTACTAGAAATTCAAGATAGTAGATTTGCCTACTATAAAGTATTTATCCTATAAGAGATTTTCTTTTTAAAAGCATAATGCTGAAAATGGAAAAAAAAATACAGCAACCAAATAATAGTCTTAGCAGGAATGTTCAAATGCTGATGGTTATGATGATTTGCTTATTGATTTGCAACCAAAAGTAAACCTTTATTGAGCTCTTAGGTAAAGATTTTCTCTCTTCTCCAATTAGTCTTACTATGTGCTATGAATTGACAATTCAGTAAGTGATCTTAGAGAATGGACCTCAAATTTACTTCCAGAGACAGTCCTTTATTTGTATATGGCATTCTAGCTGCATGCAGGTCAGTTTTAATTCTTTCTGCTCTTATTGTACCTGTTCTCTGTGTATAAATGTAAAATCTCACTCTCCATGGCTTCCCACATAGTAGCTTTGTTTAGCCCTTAACTGAAACCTAAGAAGGCCATAGCAGCACGCACGACAATTTGGAACAGATATATCTCTGAGGCAGGAATTTGCTCCTTTCCTTCGTGTAGGAATAACTTGCCTTGCTTGCTCTGGCAAATGCAGATATATTGTATGTCTCCACTGAAATATTACTTTTAATTAACTAGCCTAGAGGTATTTGGAAATTGCACCAGATAAAGTGATAGGAAGAATCACAGTGAAATGCATTTTCTTTGGGTGCTGTAAGCATGCCCTTTAGCGGCTCTATTAATGAGAATGCTACATTGCAGAAATGTTGTCTCAATGCTACAGCAGTGATTAAATTGAGTAGGAATTTTCTGGCCCAGCTGAAGAGTAATTCTTCTTCTTCTAGAAGTGAATAGCCTCAGGTTTTGTGCCACATGTCTTCAGACAGCTTAAAGGGACCTCGCCATTAGATGGTAAGGCACCCTGTCCTTTCAGTGCCCAACTACTTTAATGATAAACCCTGCAAATAATGGAGGCACTCAAAATCCTGGTCCCTTTCTGACAATAAGATCATCTTTTGTTTTGTTTTCTGGGATTTTTTAAATGTGGATAACTCGCCTAGAAGAAATAAAGCTTTTTTTCCGGAAGTTTTCAGGGAGTCCTTCAAAAAAAAAAAAAAAAAAGTAAATGCCCCCATAGTTGGTTTCAGCAGATTCATTCCCAAAGTAAAGTTTCAAAAGAAGATATACGTATCCTTCTATTGTCATTTTCAGTCAACACTGATATCCTCCTGCTCTCCTCCCCACCTTCCACCCCAGGTCTCCCATACTTACAAGTGTTGTGGGAGGGCTGTAGAAAAGGGTGAGCAAGAATCCTAAATGGGACCAAGTATTTTAGTGTAAACAGACATATTAACCTGTTTTCCTAAGGAACCAAGAATTACATGGTCACTGTCCAAGTCTGTTTTTGCATCTGTTGTTCAGTCAGTTGATTAATCAGTCCCACGCAGCAAATATTTGAATTCATAAATTGAGTTTGAAAGAAAATTCCAACCACATTTAACGTATTTGTTTGCTGCAGCATGTGGCCTGGGCAGTGTGGGAAGACCCTGGAGCCATTTGCTTGGCCCGCCATCAGATGTCGTTTGGCCAAAAGCAAACAGAGAGATGCCAGCAAGGCAATTATCTGTGCATAAGCTACGGTAGAATAATCCCTTGCCTGGCTGGCGCACCAGACTGAAGGAGGCATGGGCAAAGCAAACGGTATTACAGTGAGCCTGCCTTTAACAAGCAAGATGGGCGTAACAAAATTAGCACATGTGACTTTATAAGAGCCAGCAGTTGGGTTTACTGAATCTAATCCTTACTTGTGCTCTAGAGAGGGTAACTTTCCACATTTCTAATTGCTCTACCCCAAGGTACTCCAGAGCAATCTGGAACGGTTTGATATGTGCTACTGACGGTGAAGGTGAGAAGCGAGCTGGAAGTGGTTTCAGTTTCATGCATTACATTTGAAAGAGGCTGAGGAGCAAGATTGTGGAGGGAAAAGGGAAGCAAAGATTTCGCATATAAATTTTTCATTGTATTGAAGCTTTTCCAGAATAAAAGATAGAGAATACATATTTACTAGGGATAGTCTTGTAAAGGAGACAGAGTGCTTATGTATATACCAAAAGTGGATAGTCCACAATAATTTTCCCTGTGTGATGATGTCCTTAAGGGAACCATGTGGTAGGAAAAGCAGGCAGTTTATCTGTCCTAGTTTTTAAATTCATTCAGCAGGGTCAGTCCTTAAGAACCATGACAAACATGGGGATTAAGAGAGGATTTCCTCTGGCACACAGTCACATTAGATATCTGTGCCCAGAGAGGTACTTTTCCTATTGCTTTGCTGACATAGTTTGCTCTCAGTGCTTCCTCTTGTGTTCAACTTTTTAAAAAGTTTCTGGCATTTTCTAGAGCACCATGTGCCTGACTCTTTGCTCCATCAGAATGAAAAATGCTCACTCCCATCATTGGACCATCTTCTAGGATTTCTGTTTTGCCCAATTCTTGACGTTGCAGACCAACCCAAACAGTAAATGACTCACAGTTCACAGGCTGTTTGGGTAAAAACTAGATTGAGAGCAGTCCTGCCTCAAAGTCACTTGGCCTAAAAGCAACTTCTTGTTCTGAACTGTCATCACCGATAACAGGCAGATTTACTAGTATCCCCCCACCTCCATTTGACAAAATTAGCATCCAGATAATTTAAAGTGCTTCTCATGATCTAACAATGAGGATATAGTAAGTATAAATCCTTTTCATCCAATTGTTTTCATTATTTACGCAAATATGTTGGTCTTTAAAAAAAAAATTCTGTTCAATAATATAGCCATAATGATGTGCTCATTTACATTAAGCAATCAAGACTGGCTCTAATGGATCATATATATATATTTTTTTAAACCCTCTTGCTTTCCATGAAATCATTGTGATTATTTTTAAAACAATGCAATTAGGCCTTTAGATATGGTATTTGAATATTTATTTTGTTGATCTGAATTATTAAAAGCATCCTTTCTCTGAAGCATAATTTTTAATTATCTTCAGTGCTGGTATATCTTTAATAAGTGCTCTAGCTGAGACATGCAATTATCCCATACAATAGTTGCAATGAAGTTTTGATAATTAGTGATGCCATGTTAAAACTGGTTGGCCGACTGTTTTATTGCATCTGCAGGCTTCTTTGTCTTAAGATCCAGAAAAACAGTTCATGCTAGGCTAAAATGTTCAGAGATAAACTGGTAAAATGAGCCAACAGATTTATTTTAGGACTGATGGCTAGGCTATTCACGCCCAGCCAAATGTGTAGTTTGGCTGGGCCGTAAGCACTGATTCTGGAAAAGGGAGGGAGGAGAGGTGAGATGTTGCACTTTACACTGTATTTTGACCTAGAGCTTATATGCTTAGTTGTCTAGTTGTAGTGAAGCTGGGCTAGTCTGACCGTAATATGTCTTTGAGGTGAGCCTGCACAGAAGTTCTGATCTGATTATATTGAAATTTGGACATTACAGGATCAGGAGACATGGCCTCTCAAAATAATCAGTGTTTTAGCCACGTGGTAAATTTCCTCTCAGAAATGCAGTACATGGCAATTAAATTATTGAAAGAACTTGGCCTGATCAATGCAGCGTGGGGTTTCCCTCAAGTGCCCCATCTCTTTATTCCATATTTATCATCACGCCTGTATCATGTGCTTAGGGTCCTGAGTTCTGCCCATGCTCCCTCTTGGCTGAGATGGTTCCTCCTGGGGCCTCATGTCTTCCACTCCGCTTCCTTGAGTGATCCCGTCTTGTGGGTTTTCGGGAGAGAGGCAAGGGAACGTGCTCAGGGGAGTGGTGACTTCTCTTCCAAGGCTCGTCAGTGTTTGCTTGTGCCCGTGATAGACGTGAATCGAATCTTGTAAAGTTTATGCGCTAACAGTCTTGTTGTTGTAAAGTTCCAAATGAAATGCTTAAATCCCTCATGTGAAGTGGGTTAATCTAAGGTAATGTTATTTGCATTTTTTTCTTGTCTTGAGTTAACAATCATTTTATTTTCCTTCATTTTTTAAGATTGTTTGTTGAATTGTTAGAACAGTGATTTAGGTTTAATAATCTCTATAATTTAGCTCTCAGTATGTTTTGATTCTGGGAGTGTTCAGCTGTTGGAGTCTTCCCATGAGGAATCATATGCATGCATACACACACACGCACACTAGCACTTCTGGAAACACTGGGCAGTATGTAATTACCAGGGACAAAACTGTTCTGTAAAATGTTCTATGAAAACAAGAACTTACATGATTAACTAGTTGGTAAGTTTTTACTATTAACTGTAGTACAGAGTTTATAGCAGAGGTATGATTCTCTATTGTACAGCAGCAGACTACTGTCAAAAAGCTGTCAGTTCTGAAAAAAAAGGACAATCATGTAATCAAAGAGTAATTCAGGTTGGAAGGGACCTCCAGGGATCAGCTAGTCCAACCTCCTGCTGCATGCAGGGCTAACTTCAGAGTTAGACCAGGTGGCTCAGGATCCCAGGTGGTTGAGCTTTGGAAGTCTCCAAAGATGAAGATTCCCCAACTGTTGTAGTGCTTAACCATTCCTGTTGTGAACAATCTTCCCTTTCCTTGGTACAAGAACAGTGCATATAAATTGATCATGAATAAAATTAGATAGAAAATCAGACAACTTCAGTGATGTTCTGCAACAGTGCTCTGATAGGATTAGTGTGAGGCAAAAGCATTCCCTTGAGCCCACGATGCATATTGGTCTGATCATAAAAGTGAGGATATGATATAACTGTCTCCGATAGCAAAGGACTTGACTCAGTGACCCATTTCAAATTTGAAACCTTGATGCTTTTACTAGTGATGGCTGCTAAATTCGCTGTTTGCCTTGAAATGGTCACCTTCCTGCCATTTCCCTGTATTTGTATAGAATTATAAGCTTCAGACATTTCTCGTCATGCACTTTTCTGTTTGTATTTCTGTAGGAAATAGTAGCTATCTTTCTGCTTGGATTAATTAAGCTAAATGTCTCCTGAGAAATCCAGGAGCAGCTTGGGCATGGTAATCGAGCTTACCTTCTAATTCACCAGAGGAATGGATGTTATTCACATTGTGTCCCTTCTCTGATTAGAGAGGACACTTCATTCTCCGGGTCTATTAGTACAGTAGCTCATTCAGGCCGTTAATTCTTGGGTGTATGTATCTAATGAAGTCAATATTTTAATTCAATCATTATTTTGTATTCATTTATCAAAGGGCCTTTCTTTGCTGCTGCCTTCAGCCACTGGAGTGATACATTCACTATAGAAATCCACCTGTGTTTTCTTTCTGAACGCTGATCTGAGATGGATGCCTCAGAAGGCAAATGGATGATGAAAGCATTTTTACTCATCCTCTAGTGGTCACAAGTGCTGGTGGGCTGTCAGAGAGTGGATTGAAAGGAAAAAGATATAATTCTTGTTCTCTTCTCCTTGCTTCAGGCAACATATGATTTAAGCAACCGGCAGTTCAACTCCTAGAGTCAGAGATTTTGTTATATGACAGCATTCATTGCATCATTTGAGCAATGGTGTACTGGAACACTTCTTTCATGCAGTGTCATGATATGTTGTCCAACACAGGGTTTTGAAGGGGCAAACGGAGCAGGGAAATCTCAGTCTGAGATTTAGCCTTGCCTGGCTCCTGCTGCTGCTTGTGCAAGTCTTATGCACATTGTGTGACACTTGGGGAGTTGTGTGAGTTCCTGGAGACATTTACTGGAGGGAAGAGATGAGGAGGCAGAGTGGAAACAGCAGTGGCCTCTCCATTAACATCACTTTCAGTCTGGAGCTCTGCAGTGCTGTACCCCCTTTGCAGAGCGTCTGGCTCTGCCTAGTTACATATGTGTGTGTGCATAGTGTAAAACCAACTTTTGCTAAAAAGCCCATCCTTAAAAGGGAAGGCTATGAATTACTACTTTGGAACTCAAGGAGTATGTATCGATTCAATGACCGTGTAAGAAATACTAACTCTGAGACGGAAATTTCTATTCTCTCTGTTATCAAACTTGCCATATATTTTCAATAAAGTTGTTAGAAGGAACAGATTATTGGCTTGTATTGTAGCAAGTGTAAAATTGCAGCTAGTGAGCTTGTTTGTAGTTATTAATAAAGTATATTGCCATTAAAATCAATGACTTTAACTATTAAACTTAGTAATTACACTTTGGGCTGCATTTCACTTAAATTTAATATGATGAGATATTTTTTCTTACAGCATATTGAATCAATTCACTTTCTAGTAGGTTATTGAGTTTTAAGAGACATATATGCCAGAATAAAGTTATGAGCTGTTTATACTGTGGATATACTATGACAAAACATTCCTCAGAAACAGGCTTAATAATTATGTGATGCGTAGCTAACATACTTATTAATACACCTGAAAGAGTAGTGTATTTGAGATAGTTCTTTTCCAGACAAATAAAAATTTAGATTGGCCCCGTAAGAAGTTTGGAAACAATGGACAGATGATATGTCTTGAAAATTAGAAGGTAAAGTTATGTTTCCTAAACAAGTTGTCCAAGTGTTGAGGATTCAGCTGTTCTCAGTGATTTAAATATTGGTAGCAGGTGCTGATATTTTGGAAAATTAAGTCACTTATCTAGGGTCTCCAAGCCATAATTAGATCCTTTCTGAAAATATTCTGGTCTTTGTAAATTTTAACAAAGCCCTCCCACAAAAGTATCTAAATGCTTTTAGCAGTATATTAAATGACCTCACCAACATTTTTAAAAATAGCAGTAATAGTTATACTCAATAGTGACCCCTGTTCAGCTGTATATAATGCAAAGGCAACAATGCACCAACATCACAGCAGTGGCCCAATTTGGGCCAGGAATAATGTGTTTTGATTCTGCATTAAAGCAGAAATAAAGCTGTAGAAGTGTGTTGAATCTAGTTGCTGATCATGGCAGGTAGGACTGACTTGGTAGGGTAGGAAAAAGTGTTAGTATTTTTGCTGAATCTCAGTGACTCTGGAAATATGCTAGAGAAAATAAAGAAAAGCTGGAAGAAAAACATTTCACTAAATGTTTGGGTCAGTTTACTATAGAATATATATTTTGAATTCTGATTTATACAGCTCTTGTCTTTTCTGTTTGAGGAAGCAGAAAATCTTTTCTCTCAGTCGTTGATAATTAAGTATGCCTTGAAATGGGATTTTCTCCAGCCCATTCAGAATGAGTCTTTTCCAACTCAAATTCACTAGTCTTTCTGTTTGTAGTAGGAAAGAGAATTTATAGCTCCTGGAAAAAGTCAACTGTTCATTCAGAGAAGGTTAATTATTAGCTGTGAGTGTGTTACTGTTTTAACTTGCAAGCCTTGTCAGTGAGACAGAAGACTGGAGAGGACTGTAATTGTAAATAGCCCATGTCAATGGGTGTCGACTGAATGATGGCTCAGCTTACTCTTGTCTCTAACCTCCACTTCTCTGTAGTGATAATTAACCATAACCTTGGGCTTCAGTTGTTAAAAAGGCATAAAAGGCATGGTAACAATTGCCTGTTGTTGTCGTCTTCGTCAGCCCAAATATTTGTAATATACACTCAGCCCCAAGGATTTAGTTAGAAACTGGGTGTTAAAGGGACTTCCATAGCTTTTAGACTTTTTTCAGTAGAAATAGAAAGGTTTGACATTTGAAGTTTTTTTCTGTCAAGCTTTCATATTTCTATGCCAGAACTATTCGGAATTTTTGTTTTGTTTTTTTTTCATGAAGAGTTCATCCTGTTTTTTACCAGCTCTACTATCTGCCTTCTCAAACCTTAAAAAACAAGGCTGTTAAAATGGCTGAAAGAAAGGAATCTGTTCTCCAGATAAAATAAAAAAAACAGTAGTGGGAATGATGCTGGGAAGATGCAGTGAGAAAGGCCTCAATGTATGGTAGAACAGCAGCAACCCAACACCTACTCTTAGAGGAACAATACAAAGGGGAAAGTATATTGTTTTTTAAAACATGTATAAAGGTACCTGGGTAAAAATGCCAACAGAGACAACACATGCAAAGAACATGCAACACAACCAAACCTGGAAGTTTTTCTCCTTGTTTGCTTGTGGTGTTCCCTTGCCATCCTGGGATGTATTTGAGAACTTCCGCTCCTGCTTTGCAGCTAAGTTACTGTTGTTGCCTTTCTGGCAGTAAACAGGGAGAGCGATGAATATTATACCTAATAAAGACAGGTTTCCTGTGGCTTTGTTCCCATTATTAGACAGGTCTGGCATCCAAAACCATGCAAAGCCTTTTCTGTGGCTGGAACTTTTGCAGTGTCGCCTCTGTTTGGAATCTCTGAGGTCTAATAGCAGTTGTGCTAGTACTGCCACCTCTCTCTTAGTGGGGCACTGATAAGGCCTCTTTCTCTACACAGCTACTAGTCAAAACTTAATATGATAAAGATTCCAACTTGGCTGAAATTGTCCAATTGTTTGAAAGTTATTCAGGGAGGATGATCAGACGTCACCTGTGTACAGACACCCTTTTTTTTTAAAGTGAAAGGGATAATATTTTTTAATAGACCATTTGGAGAAAAGGAAGTCCGTTCTTAAGCACACTCATTTTTTTTCTTCAGCTCTATTAGGGGGTGTAATAAAGTATGCTTCCTCTCACTGTGAGCTTTGTGTTTTGTAGCCTTAAACCCTCATGGCTGCAGCAGCAGAGTTGTAACACTCAAATTAGTGTAGGAAAATGAATAGATAACATAAGTCTGCTTTCCAGGATAAAAAGTAACAAATACTGGTTCCTGGGGAGAGTCCTTCCCTCTGCTCACAGAGGCCTCATCGGCCTCTACTTGCTCTGCTAACATAAGTGAGGCGTTGTGTGTGTGGCAAGGAAACAAATCCATTCATTAAGTACACAGTGGCAACACAATATTGCTTTGCTCTGCCTCTGCAAGCTGTCATTGCACTTGCTTACCTCCCTTGATCTTTCACGTGCTGATTCTTCCCTACAACATTTGCCTCGTTTTTGAGGATTAAAACTCATTGTTGTTTCGTAGCTATCTGTAATGACAGTTTCTATCAACACTGCGTTGTCTTCAGATTCCTTGACTGTGCGTTAGTAAGATAGGAAGGTGTTTCAAATTAGACACACGCTTTGTTCACATGGAGATGACTTTTTGTATTTGTCTATTGCTATTGTCTTCCTCTCCATTGTGACACTGGCGGTAACTTAATGCCCTTGTCCATACTGACTTCTGCAGATCTCACAGGATTTCTCTTAAAATAACTTTTTCAGTTGTTTATCATGCCCCAAAGTATGAGCAAATTTTGATGCGAGTTCTTTTTCCTCTGGGAGAAAAGTCAGAGCAGGTCCAATTTCAGAAGAAATTGGCATCATCAAGTGGAAAATATCACCCTTAAGAGGGGACCTGAGAGTCCTGCTACCAGCATCCTTTTCAGAAGCATCCTGCCTTTTGCTTGTGTTAGCTTTCATTAGCAGAGTCATTTCTGCGCACTGGTGTTGATGCACTCATGTTAATGCATATATCGTTGGACCATATGACTCACAGTCTCGCAATGAAAGAGGTCTGTGCTCAAGTTGGCTGTATAGAAAACTCTAGATGGATCAAGGGAGCATTCTTCTCAAAAGCTGACCATTTAAAAAATGTGCTCTGAATCAGCTATCATATGGACCCTCTTTAGCATTGTTTTTTGACATTGCATCTCAAAAAATTACATTAGTGTTGTAGGTATGTTCTCTTAAATTGATAATGTGGAGCGTATACTCATTCTTCTAGGTAGAGAAATAGGCTATTTGTTAACGTATGCAGAATATTTGCTTATTCTTTTCCTTCTCCAGTACTATTTGAAGGCCTAATTTGTGTAACTATTTGTTTTACACCCGTGTTTAAGTGGTTAGGATAAAATCACTTCTTTTGAATGCAAACCCTTTAGTATGCTGTTGTTGTTGTAGTCTTAATTGGTAAGGCTCAAAAGCTTTGCCTATGTAAAGGGTAATGGGGAATGTTATAGACAAAATGAGCCATTGCTAAGTGTCCTTGACAAATGTAATAGTTTTGTTTTGGAAGTACTTATTTTGCTCAAGGGATTTCTACTTTTCCTATTCCCTTGCATTATCATGGACGATTCAAAAGAAGAGGAAGAAATGGCAATTAAGAATCAATACACCCCAGCTTGTCTCAGCCTCGTAGCTGAAAGCAGAGAATATGGGTCATGTTATATCTTTCATGCTAGGCTGAAGGGACGAGCTCCCATACACTACAAATGTTTTCACTGAAGTCAGAGATAAAGGTTTCTCTGGTTAAAGTTTTTCCTAGTTTCCCTGGTGGCAGAATTTGGCCAGCTCTGAGCATGGTGAAAATTTTGTGCCTTTTTGTGAGGGAAGCAGTGTGCGAGGCTGCTGAGGTTTGCCTGGCACTCAGTGCAGGGGCAGCATGACTTTGGGTTTTTGGCTGATTCCAAAGTTGTATTTTTCTCTTTCCCAAAACAAATCATAGTTTTTATTATACAAAGCAATTATCCAGTTAGCTGGAGTCTCATGTATTTTAATGAACCATAACGCTATCAAATTTAACTGCACGATCAATTAATTCTTCACATAATTATTCCTATATCACACTGTCTATAAAGCTTTAATAGCATGCTTGAAAAATGTTTAGTGAACTAGGCAAGGTTGGGGATTCTTCTGAATACATATGAAAGGTTTTCTTATATTCTTTGCAGTTTCTAATGCATTAAAATGTTATGACTCTATCAGACCAAAATAGTGCAGGTTTCTCTAGGATGTGCATGCAACATATTATAATACAGACAGGAATATCTTCAGGGCTGAGAGGCCCTGTGGCCCCTCCTGCCATTAGGTGTAGATGGGACAGCACATGCTCCAAATCATGTCATTTATCCAGGGTAAATGGACGAATTCCTTGTTTCTATCCATTAGATCAAAGTTGTCTGCCATGGTAATAAGCCCATTTTTATATATGTTTTTAAAGAAACACACAGGAATCTCAGTGAAGTTGCAACTTTTAAATTGTCATCTGCAGAATAGGTGCTTTAAATTAAAATACTGTCTGAAGAGGAAAAATATTAAAATGCTTAGTAATAGGAGCTGTAATTACAGTGTGGCCAATGTGTTTAGGCTTACATAGCATAAGTCAAGCTGTAGCTGTTTTTTATAATTACTTTATAGATATGCGATGCCCTACATTAATAATTTTAAAATAATTTTCATGTGAGGCATATGTTGCCGAATCCACAACAATGAAGTTCAATTACCAATTTATAGTGTTATGATACTTTTGTGAACTTCATTGTGTAAGAATATTGTGCTGGATTTTTTAGTATTTATCATTTTTACGTAATTTTTTTACATACTTAATTAATAAGTAAGTAAGATTTTGTTTTTTTCTCCAGTCCAAGAGAAGGAAAGAGACTATTTTGTAAAGGCCTAAACCAGTCCTTCAAACCAGTCCTTTACACTTATGCTTGACTTTACTCCTGAGCTGTGTTGTACAGATGTGTTAAGCAGCAGGTTGCAAGATCAGACCCTTATTAGCCCTACCATTGCATCGTTTTTAAATAAACTGGAGAAAGAAAAGGGATGTAGCACAATGCTTATCTGAACTACATACATGTACTCTACTAAGTGCAACCTACGGTTTTACCTACAGTTTATTTTTCTAGTTTTTTCTTATCACATTAGATTTAGGACTGGGTCCTGGGAAATACTGAGAGCTCTTGTCCATACTGAAGTCAGTGGGGACTAGTAAAGCAAAGAACCTTACATATCTGTCCCTTATGCATTTTCCCAGTTAATTTTGGGAAACATACTTTATTTTCTTTATTTATATTTGATCTTTTACTATTTTTTATATTTTGCTGTTTAAGAATAATTAAAACCTGTTTTCTGTTACTTATTGAAGAATGATTTTTAAGGCATTCTGTATCTTAACAGTTTTGGAGTTTTACTGATTGTTAAGTGCATTCCCATTTCTTAGCTGAATTGTTCACTAACTCTCCCATGCTTCTGATCTGTTTGCAGAAGCTGTCAGCATCACGCCCTTTGCTCATGAACCCTCACTGACAGGATTGTTTTGGTTCCTTAATTTCATCTTTCCATCTGTAGAGAGGACAGGGTGCTGGGGTAATGAGTGTAGCTATTTCAAAAGAACATACAGGTCTCCTGTCATCTCATGGGTTTATAGTGAAGAGCAGCATGAACTACTGGCAGTAGGTTTCTAATAGCTACCTCAGAGACAAAAGAAGTTGAATGAAACATGAATCATATGGAAGTTGTTGGGGGTTGTTAATTCCTGGAATTTAATTTGATATAGTGAAAGTATCCAACACTTCAGATTTGAGGTAGATTGTGTATGTGACCAACATGCTTTGTGAAAATGATCTCTGTATCTGAATAATCTATACACCAGGTTTACACAGTGTTGATCATTTTAGCTTAATGAAGTATATTCACGATAAAGCTTTGTTGTTTTTGTTGGTGGTTATTAGATTGCATTGCTTGTGCATCAAAGGTAACCTGAAAGGTTCTAGTTTCCCCTCATTTTTGTGTGGATTCACTGGGAAAAATATTTATCCCTGGTCTAACTTTGTTGTGTATTTAAGAGTGTAGACCACCAGGTTTGCCACATCTTCTCTCGAATTCTTCCAAAATTTCAGAAACTTAACAAGGATAAGCATAGTCTATTATTTTATTTTAGATTTTTTTCTTTGGTTTAAATTCAATATGAGAGCAGAAGGCAATGAAGTCACATGTGATTTAAATCAGAGTTATTGTGCACAACAGTTTATTAGCAGGTTTGTTCATGGAGCCAGAGCTCCATGTGTGTTCTGTGAAGTTGTCTTTTGTCAGTTGATTTGAAGCATAATGCTTATGGACTTGTAAGTCTGACTCATTTACTCTTATACTGCTATTAATTCATTTTAAAGAGAAGAAAACCATCTGTGGTCATAGCTTTGGTTAAAGGTTGCAGAGCTATCCTAAAATGCTTAAGAAAAAAATATTAATGCATATCTCCTGAATGACTGTCATTTCTGTTTGGGGGAAGAGAAACTATTTACCTGTAACAGTAATATAAAGAATGTATACTTTATTCTTTGTCCAATGACTTTTAGCAGGAATGACCCGAGTCTGATATAGATTACAGAACACCTGAAAAACCCAAGGCAAAAGTTCAAATTAAAGGCCTACAAGTTTGGTTGAAATTGGTGGAAAGTCTGCCCAAGGTAAAATATAGCAGCTTGAAGCAACTGGGATCCCAGTTTGATTTTCAGCTGTGCTGGGGAAAGAGCAGAGAAAGCAGCACATGCGGCCACTGCAGCCGCACAGCGAGTGAGGCTGTGCTGGTGGGTCACCGTGTCTCCTCGTTCAGGAGCCCTGAGGTCTGGTTCGTGTCATACGTACCTAGTCCTGTTGAGCCATCATCCCCCACGCAAGCTGCTGGGGTGGATGTCCAGGAAAATGAGGCACTAATCTTGCGGTTTTTGCTTGTGGAAGTCACTTAGTCCAACTCCCAGTTCAGACTGCTTACGTGGATGAAGGCTGCAGGATTTGATCAATATGCAGTACATATATACAGGTAGCTAATCTCTGAGAGAGACTGATATTCATGGGCATACAGCTCTGAAATACGGTCTCTTCTATTGCGATATTTCTGAATGTTGAATGCTTGAGCTATTGATCTTTGCCCTTACTGGGGCTCTGGCTAGATGAAAGCTCTTCAGCTGGGAGCCAAGTTCATCTAACATGAGTGTCACTGAATGGCAAAAGATCAAGAAGTAACTATACACTGTTTATGAGAGAGTACAGTTAATTCTCTGAAACTGGGCTCTTGTGTTCACCTATATAAGTCTTTGGAGGTAGTTTTGAAGGCCTTTTAACAGCAGTTTTTAGCTGTAGATATGCAGCTTTTCTATGCTGGTGTTCATATTTGCATGGGTCACGTTTCCTAACTTGACAGAAGTGCTGATGGGCAAAGTATAGCCAGGAGACACAGCAGAATGGGTTCGTGTTGCTTGCCTACCTCAAAAGAGAAAGCGATTCACTTTTTACTATTGCATATTGACTTCTGTAGAACTGTGCAAGTTAAAAACAGGGTCTGTGCAGCAAAAATGTTCTTCTTCCAAGCTGGGAGGGCAGTTGTTCAAGTTTTAATGGAAAATGAGTTGTTTGCCTGTTGTAATGAGAGCATTTAAAGCCTCTAATCAAAAACTAGTAGGACAAGCAAAATATTTTCAATCCTTGCCTTTTTACAATCTGTGTGTATGTCATTTTATATGAGGATATGCAGAAAGAAAGCAGGTGGGTTATATCATCTGGGGCTGTCATGCAGAAAGTAGGTCAAATTTTAAGAAGATACTACTAAATGCTCTCATATTTACTCAGAAAGAGTTATGATTCTGATATGCCTTCAGTATATAATACACAGAGAAATATTAATAATTTTAACTGAAATGCAGCAAAGAAACTCTGTGTATAAATATAGCTGTAGGCCTTTCATTTTATTCATTTAAATCCAGTATTACCTGAGCAACAGCTTCCAGTTAAACTAACTGTTGTTCAGTCCCAGTAATGTTTCCCTAAGGGAATGTATTTTAGTGTGCTTACCTAGGTATTGGCTTTCTTACCATTTCATTTTGTTCTAAACAATAAGGAAATTCAGTGCTGGATTTAATTAAAAAAAATTAAATACTGGTTGTCAGAAATAGACACAGAAGTTCTTTCATATATGTCTATCTATCTCTCTACACACACACACACACATATATATATGCACACACACATACATATATAAGTGTGTGTATATATATATATAATATTCACCCTGTTCTTTAGGGGTTTTTTTGTCAACAAAAGTAACATTTCTGTTGAAAATTGTACATTTCCTAAAAAATTATTTCATTAAATTGTACCTTTTGAAGTATGAAATAGTGGGTGGCATCTCATTCATTGCTCTTGTGTCTTTAAGCCAAATAAAGGTGATTTAGCAGGCTGCAGAAATGTTTGATGTAAAGATTGTTTACATTGCTGAGTATTATAACTAGAGCACTTAAAAATCATTAAAGCACAACAGTGCTTGTTCAACAATTTTTTTAGTGTTTTAAAGTGTGATATTCATTATTTCGTAGTGCAGATTAATGTATGAAAATTTAAAATATAAAATAAGATTAAAAATAAAGGAACAGTGTCCCAAGCTGGAACAATGGATACTCTTGGGTCCACATTTATAAGCTTCTGTATAAGCATTGCTTGAAAGACTGTTTTTTCTCTTTGAAGCTTTTGTTGTCCAAAGTCACTGATCACCAGGCACAACACGAATCAGCTTTACCCCATGTGGATAAAGAACAGCACTAAAGCCAGTTCTTCATGGTCCTATAGAGTTAAAAATGTGACACTGAACTCACTGCAAAGGAGATGGTCATTTTATTAGCACTTTATATTAATTACCAACTCTAGAAAGCTTGAGATATCGGACTTCAACAGTGTGATATTTTTAGATATGGACAAGTTATTTTTAGGAGTTTTAATAGCTCCTTCTGCTCTGCAAAATTAATCTCAAGGCACTTTTACGGAAGAACATCTATTAGAAATCATCCCAATAAATTAGTTTAAAGCTGAAGCAGCTTTTCTGTTTTCTCTTGGCATATCCTGAAAACATCATCACACAGTGTATTAAGGCTGTAGGAAGCAGCAGGTCTGGCACCACAGGCGCCTGGCTCCTAGGTGGAGGTCAGCACATGGGGTAAGCTCCTTGTGCGATGTGCATGCCCCGGAGGTGCTCTTGCACAGGGTAGGAGTTTGTCAGAGCTAGGCAATAGGAAAAATTAAGCACAAGAATATGCCTGAGTCCTTTTTCTCTGCCACTGTGGCACCTTTTCAAAGTCATGGGCAGGTATTATTGGGCTCTTGAGTCCAGAGGTGCCTGTAGAGGGTAGGTTCCTATAACTTCCAAAGAACTGAGCAATGGTTGTTTTTTTTTTAAAAAAAAACATTTTTGCTTCCTCTTTAGGTAATGGCTTAGTGGTTAGAGCATTGACTGAAGCAATGCAAGATTTTGTCTGCAAGGCCCTCCTCATCAAAATGGGGTTCATAGCAGCTTGCCAGGAGAGTGTCTGGACCTCCAGCTCTTGGGCTAGCTGAGGTGACAGGGTTGGGAGATCTCCAGCCCAAAGGGGCATCAGATTTGTGAGGCCACATGGAGAGAAAGCAAGAGGAAACCCTAGTGGTTAGAGCCAGAAGGAGGATTCCTGGATGCCAGACCCAGCTCTGTGCTTTATTTATACATTTTACCCATCTCTTTAGGAAAATGGCAATCCTTTGCAACAGGGATGGACAGAGTTGGACTTTTGCAGCTGTGTCAACCAACAGATAGTTCTGCATTTTCTTTTTTAATCTGTATTCTTAAATTGCCAGTCCAAATAGCCTGTCTAGTTTCAGGGATAGTTAACACTAGGAATTTGAGGACCTAAATGTGAATGGGTTCTTTTGGGGAATGAAATTGCCCACCACGGATGAAGTCTTGTCTTTCCTTGGCTTAGCTGTGGGATGGAAAGTGAGCAGAGAAATCTGTCCTGTTGTATTCCGATCAAATCACCTGCTTGTCAGAGAACCAATATACAAACTTACTCTTCAAACTTCACTCTCCTCTATTTAGGAAAATAGTATGCATGTAGAAAGGTTAAAAAAAATGGGAATCAAATTGTGTTGCAGGAGGCATATTTTCTATACTTTATTCTGTCTACTGAACTGTTTTGGTTTATGAATGTTTTCCATAAAATTTGTATACTCCACTGTACATCCTCACAACTCCCTTACTAAATGGGTGAATACGATCAATTGTTTGTATGGTGTATGTGAAGAAGGACTCCTTCAGAGATCTATAGCATATTGTCAGAATGAACTAGAGGACATCTGTAACCAGGAGTGGTGGTAAGCTCTCTGCATGTGCTTTCCGTATAGGATTTATCTCCACATGGGGTTGAAGATGCATCTTATATAGTCCTCTAATCATAGTTTCTAGCCTCCTGAAACCAGAGTGTTGCTGGTGTTTTGCAAAAACTGTATGCAGTCTCATTTAGGGGAGTATTGCCATAATGCTGTGCCTTTCAAATTGATGAAAAAGTGGAAGGATTTAGTGACCCTCAGTGTTTGGACTCCTGTGTCCTTCCTTCATTAGAAGTGCTGTAGGGCCAATGAACATACTGTAAAACTCTGTGGAGGCAAGGGAGTGCATTTAACATGGTAAAATAGGTGTAAAATAAGCCAGTGTTTCCCAACAGTAGCCAGCTAAATTGAGGTAACAAGTTTATAGTGTACAAGGTGAGGAAAAATATCCAGGTCAGATAAATTATGTTGGCTAACTCTATTTTCCTTAGACAAGTTCACTATAATCTGATACATGACAGTACATTCCAGATTAAGTTAGACAACGATATAGATAGGCTACTGAATTTTCACTAGAAAAGATAATGCTGTGAATGGCTATGTGATTTGTTGCTGTACGTCTGATTGGTCTGTTTACTAGAACTCTCTGTTGTCTTTCTTGTTTTTGGCTTCCACATCTTAAATGCCCTTTTCAACAATGTGTCTTTTCTCTCAAGAATATAGACAACTTTGCATCTTTGAAACAATCAGATTGGTTGAGCAAATGATATCCACATGACAACAGCAGAGAATTAATTTTTGACCTGCATAGAAAGCTCCCAGATTTGAAATTGAATCTTTTCCTTTTAGCTTGAATGGCATGTAAAACTTTTTTCTTGCTTAGGCTGTGGTTAGTCCATGAAAACTAAAAAAATGTATGTTAATAGATGGAAATGGTACCTGCCCTGTGTTTGCTGTGGTATCAGCTTACCCTATGTTTTTTTAAGGTAGATAAATAACATCCAGGTACTTTGCAGAGGATAGAAAACCACCCATGAATATGAACAATGGATGAACGTTATGACCTGGAGACCAACAAGGAAATTTTCTAACCATGCAAACTTCCTTAGGTCTAGACTTGAGTGTATAGTGACATTTCAGCTTCTCATTGTACATTCAGTAATTATTGAAGAGAGTTGTAGAGATTATTACACTTCCTTTGTAAAGATGGTGGGAAAATAGATCATCTCTTTATATTGCTGCAATAATTGTAAAATCAATCACATTGCATATTACAGTTATCTCTTCAGCTTTCATATTCATAAGGCAGAGCAACACTAAAAAGTTAATACAGCAAAAATTCATCAATGCAAGCTTTCATTCTTGTGACACTTTATTTCCTGGAAATGAGCAAGGGAAGAAAGCAACCCTCAAACCCTAGAAAAGCTGGAAAACAGAACACCCACAACCTCTACTACTCTCTCAGAAGCTTACTGTCTTTATGTCCTTTCTTCTTTATTCCTCATGGTCAATATCTTCAGTAGTATTTTTCAGTGGTATTTTTCTCTTTCCCTCTCTAAGCTGATATTTTCTCAGTTCTGTGAATTGCTCTGTCCTCCACTAGAGCTGTTCCTCAGTGTCTGGTGCATGTGTGTTTGCCTGGTAGAATCTGGAGAAGTGAATCTTCCACCTTGCCAAGTCCAAAAGGTGGATGACAATGACTCAAAATGCTGGACCAGCAAAAATTTTTCATGGCCTTGGGCAACAGATTTGGATGGCTTCACCGTTGACAGGGGTGAAGAGTGAGTCCAGGCAGCTGCTCATGCCCACCTTTGCCTTTCCCCTCTCTTTATAGACTGGTGTCAGGAATTTTTTGGCCTGTAGACCCAAGTGCAGTTTTTCTGTTTAGGCACCGCTGACTTCATCATCACACAGACAGTCCTCTGTGTATGTTGTAGTGCTCTGCTTAGGCACAAGGATGCTCTGAACATTTCAGAAAAAGTGTTTGGCTCTGTCCTGAGGAGTTTCAGTCTAGTAGGACTGCCCTAGGACACTTAAACAGCAAGAGCACCATGCTCATGAAGCTCTCATGAGCTGGTGCATGCAGCGTGGTTTTCAAATTTCTCTTTGTCAAAGCACTTTAGGCCCCATATTTGACTCGTTCTTAAGTGTGTGCTGTAGGAGCCATACAAGGCAGTATGAGCAATTGGGCTTCTGCTGCACTGTTAGTAAAGTGTGTGCAGACCAAAGCAGAGGATAAGGAGCGAGAGCTAGACAGTAGAGGAACTAGAGAGGAACTGAAATAAGGGAAGAGAAATTACAAGGTCCTAGTCTAGATGTGCTGCCTCGAGGCTATTGATTCAGGTGGCAACAAGTAACAGAAGAGACCAGCAGGAAGCTCACTTAGCCTCAAGCTGATGTAAAGAAATGCAGTTGTAAAAGAAAACTTGGGGAAGAGAGGGATTTGTACTTCTTTAGGCAGTGTAATGTTTTAGAATTACATTTCTTTTTAAGATGAATTATCCTTAAAGCTTTTCCAGATTGCTGCATATCGTCTCCTACATTTACTACACAGAATCTGTGACTTTACTTCATGTTTCTTTCCTTTCTACACTGTCCCTTCAGCTACACTGATCCTCATAGCTCAATAATTTTACAGTGTCTTGACTCACAGAAGAGGCAGTTTGCCTGCAGCTTCTGTCTCTGCCTGTGGATTGTATTCAAAGCTGATTTTGTTTGTGGTTTCCCTGAATTAAAACCTCTGACTTCTATTTAAAGCGCCTGCTTCTTCCCCGGAATTTGTGCACTTCAGAAATGACCTCTAACATGGCTTTACCAACCCACCTTTGAGGAAGCAGATGGCGTGCTGTGAGGGCTGAGCAGAGTCCATGTACAGCTGAACCCATCTGGTACTTGAGAAGGCTGTCATGTATTGGTTACTCAGCGCAGTTAGCAAGCAGACTTTCTGGGGGTTTTGTCAATAAATGTCTCTCCTCTTTCTTTATTTTCTTTATGTTCCTGATGCATTCAGACTCTACAGAATCAATGCAGCAAGATGTCAACAAAGTCTGAAAGACGTTCCCTGACCAGTGATGCATAGAGAGGAAGCATGCCCTGATGAAAAATCACTATTGCAGTAGGGCCTGCAGTGGCTCAAAAATACAAGAGAAAGTATCCTGTCAAGGAATGCAATTTCACAACGGTTTCATTCAGAATTCAGAATTTGAAACAATACTTTAGCATGCTCCATGCTGCTCTCTACTGGACTGTGACTGATTAATTTAAATAATTATTAATAGCTGGTGATTCTCTTAGCCTGTTGCCACTGGGCTGAGATCAGATACATATCCTGCCTGTGCTGCTACCTAAACAGGAGCCTAAATGTTGTGTTTTTTCAGTACATTGCACCCATGTCAAAAAAGCAGGGAGTTTTTCACTGAAAACAATCAGGTTACACTAGTTTAACATGGTGGAATAAAGACAAGGGTTGTACCCCTGTGTTTTTGGAATGGAAAGTCCTGGTTTTGCTAAGCAGAATTCTACTTGTTTTCTCCCTTAAAAATTTTTGTTTTATGGTCAGGATGAAAATTTATCCTGACTGTAATCCCAAAGCCAATGGGACAACACTGACACTAAGTCTGAATCTCAAGTAAGGTGTGTTACAAGTATCACAACTGCTCACGTACCAGTGTCAGCTGATGCTCTGTACTAAAACTCCTCTTTCTGTGATGCACCAAAGATCTGGGGTTAACTTGAATCTGAAACTTGGAGAGTAAAGGGCAGGTGAGGAAGATCTGGAGTCCAAGCAGCTATGAGTGGAAGTGGGTGCTACAGGTTGTTTTTAGTGCTGAAAAAAGTTAACTGTGGATTTTTTTCCTGATCCCCATTAAGGTCAGTTGGGTGGTAAGACCCAATCTTGCTGTCGCTGTATCTGAAAAATATTGTTACAGGGCCAGGAACATAAGTGACTGTGGCTTTTAGTGAGTTATGGTAGTTCAGTGATCCCACCAAGGCCTTTGGCAAACCGAAGTAAAATATTGTAATTGGACTTTTCCATGTATAAGAACCAGTTATGAAAGAGCTCATCCTAAGGGATGCCAGAGCTAGGGGAGAAAACTCTTTCCAGAGTGTTTTTGTAAGGAACCAAAGGAGAATTTGTATCTAGCTTGTAATTTCATCAGTTAATTCTGGGATTGCACACTTGTTTTTGCTGCTCCTTCTCAAATTGTTCTGGGATTGATACAAGTATAGTTCCAGATTTTTGCATGTTTTTTAGCCTCTTTCTCCCCAACAACATTTGAGAGAGGCCTCTTTAGCTTCTCCCTTTCTATCTAACGTAAGATTTTCTCAGGAGCTCACTTTTCACATCCCCCTGATGTTGGCAACAGTGCAAGGTTAAATATTCAGAAAGAAGGATTTTTCTTGACGAATTATCCTCTCTTGAAACGTTAACAGTTTCTTTATTAACAGCGGTTGTTCAGCACTGCAAAGGGCAGAGCAAGATTGCAAGTTTGTGTTTAAGCTAGCTAAAGTTACTTGCTTCATTTTTATTCATTTTTATTCATTTTTTTCCTTTTTTCCTACTCAACAAAGATTTAATGTAAATAATTATGTGGGTAGTGCTCTACTTCAGTGTTTGAATTCTGTGTGTCTCTTCTGTAATTTTAGGAAAAGTGCCAAAGACAAGAAAACATTGCAAACGTAACTTCATACTGTTATAATTTAAAAAATGAACAGTGTTTACATAGGAAAAAAACTACACAAGCATGTATTGTTCATTTAGTGTACGTCGGAGTTTCGCACTGGAGAGGAATACCATATGAAATTAAATATTTTTAGTGTATTTTCAGAGCATAAGTTTTGACTAGACCTGTGTAAACCCTAAGTCAAAACAACATAATGTTCAAAATCTTTTTTTTTCCCCAGCTTCAGTTTTAATCCATGAATGTTCAGTTTTGTGGGCAGTTTTTTTGACAGCAGAACTTTTGTTGGCATTTTATGAATTTTTCCAGCTTTTCTGCTTGTCAGTGATGATTTTAGAGGCAGCTTTTCCAAGTGGATTGCCAAATATGGGCATCGTTCTGGAGATGGCCAAGTGGGTGAAAGTTATATTTTATTTCTTCTTTTTGTTTGTGAATGGCTGAATCTGTCATATATGTTCAGCTGGGTAATCTGTTTTTACTCAGGTGCTCAGAGGGATGGAGGGGTTGACTATATTATGTTCTCATTGTGCCTTTAAATTTGTAAGTAGTTCCCTGGGCTGTGGCACTCATGAAGACTGGTGTTTTTTTCTGTCAGGGTTGCTGACAAGGGTGCTCTTGTTTAGATTCTCTGTTGTCTAATAATAGTGGAGCAGTCAGGCTATTCTCATTTCCTTAATAGAGGATCCAGTGTGGTCTCAGTCCTGTATGTGGCTGTTTAGTGTCATGCAGTTTGTATGAACTTAATAATTTAGAAACCTCTTCAACATGGTTTGAAATTGGCTGATGGTTTCATAGGTCTCTGGAGATGGTTTGAATGAGCCTCACTTCCTTAGGAAACTGAGTTGAAAAGTATCACCTGTCCTAAAACTGAACTATTTTTTTTGCTTTATTGTTATTCTTCCACCAAAAGTCCTGTGATTATTCAGTGGATTTATTAGTTAATGGGAATTGCTGTCTCAAGTGGAAATCAAACAAGAATGTTTACTTTGGATCCTTTTAGATCCTGCTAATTCTGTAAGAGAATATGATTACACTGTTATGGTTAAGGATTTCTGAGGGATCAGTAAAGTCTGCTGAGAAACATCACATCGTACACCAGAAAGCTACAATGTCTTCCTGTTTTGGGCATAGACCAGCATCTTCTGACAGTACCAAAACGGTCTGGAACCCAGCTCATGGTAACTCATGGTTACAGAAATGCCCTTGTAGGGTGCAAACCATATGATAATGACATGCATTTCCCTCCCCTCCCATGTCATTCCATGTTCAAAATGCATTATTTAGGGACCTTTTCTTGCTATCTTAGAATAATCCCTTCAGGTGAAGTGATTCATAGCAGTATCACTACACTTACCTAGTACTTGACTAATACTATTTTATCCTCACTGAGATAAGTGGTGGCTTAATTATTGTGTTTTGAAGTTGAGTTCTGGTTTGCCACAAGTGTAGATGAGATATTTTCAGTTCTCAGTTTTTGCCTTAAATTGGAAGGTTTTTTTGTGTAAAACAAATACAAACAGACTCTCCATAGCTTGATCTGTGCTTTTTACAATGGGACAGTGGTTAAATAGCAGAATGTGAAAACGTAATTCCACGTGGTCATCCAAACCTTACTGAAAAACCACAAGAACGTGGGTCCTGGTCAGATCTGCCATCGCCACCTCTGACTTGAGGTGTTCATTAAGTTTGCATGCTTTTAGCACACACATGATGTGGTAGGGGCAGTTGTAATGATGATCAGAGGTGGCATAAGTAGGACTGGGAAGTGGCAAGCTGGATATACCTTCAAAAGTGTTGTTCTGTTAGATGAAAATTAAAATGGTCTTTGATAACTCAGTAACTTGCACAAATCTCCTGTTCACTGTTATGCTCAGCATGACTGTTTTGAAACAACTTGCTGTCCTGACACACGTCCCTTCCCTTTCCTCTGGCACATCTGTGATACAATGCTGTTGCCATTTGACATCGTATCTGGGAAGCTTTCCTTCTTTGTTATTGGACAGAAGGTCCTCATAGTGCATCTCAGCTTCCATGTTGTTGCTGTCTAAGTGCTATAACATCTTAGGAAGGGGATGGCAGCACAAAAGGGCTTCTCACAGCTTTAGTATCTGTTTGCCCCATTTTGCGTTATTGATGTTGTTCTGCAGTCTTATTGCCGTGACACTGAAGTAGGCCATAGGAAGGTCAAGCAAAGCAAATGGCTGAGATGCTGCTAGGAAATTGCAACCGGTCATGAGTAGAGCCAAGAGTAGAGAAAAGAAAGAAGAATAGGCAGAAATAAGACAGTATTGGTGCCAAGATTTCAAGGTAATTCATGCAGTGATATTTATTGTGCCTGCTTAATAGTATTTGTTTGAGAGATGAAAATTTACCCAGAAAAAAATGAAATCATTAATCCCCCAAAGGATCACTTGGGGGTTAATACTCCCTTCAGTAAGAGCCTGATGGCGGGAGGATATTTTGGGACTGCAGTAGTGAATACAGTTGAAGTGCTCAGTGCCTCTACATCAGGAAAGAAAAGCTAAACAGTCTGCATATATCTGCAACTGATGACAGTCCTAAATGGCATGTGGAATCCAACAGTGCATGCAGGGAATGAAGATGGGAGACATATGCCCCTGTAAACACAATAATAATCTGCATAAGGAGAGTTTTATTTTCATAAATGATCTTTAAAATTTCCCTTGTTCTTTGTCACATCTTTTTCTTATTACCACTATTCAAAGACATTTTTAGTGCTGCTCTTCTTTTTAACCTTGGGTTATTTCAAACAGATGTTTTTGAAGTGCTTTGTTTGTGTTCCGTTGAGTGAATGCAGGAAATCTCAGGCGACTTCTTTTCCTTCTTACATGAACAGCCATGAATGAAGAGTGTTTCCTACAATTTACCATTTCATCAGCTGCACAAAGTTTTTATTTTTACAATTTTTAGTGTAAACTTTGCATTGTTTCATTGCTGTCTTCTAATCTATATTGCGCTACAATGAGCAAGCCATCAATTTCAATAGTTTTCTTTCCCCCCAGAGATCATTTCCCAGTTATGCACTCCATTTTTGACCCAATGCACTTTTGACCCATCAGGTTGCTGAGTATGGTATTTCATGGAATCTTGAGTTTTTTCCGTAACATTTGCAATTGGTAATTTGTACCAGATGGAGCAGCCATTCTAACTCTTACTTCTGGGTCAGTATAGGAGAGATTGGTTATTGTGATAAAAACATGGAGGCAAGACTCCACCAACCAAAAGTGCACAATATATTTTTGGGATGGACTTACTGGGATGCTTGCATAGTCTTTTTGAGTTCATTTCTAATCAGGACGTGGCAGTCTCAGAGAAATGGACATAACCCAGAAATTCACTTTTACCTGAACTTAATTTAACCAGAGTTAAACCAGTGCTGCAGTGGCTAAATGCTGGGTTTGGGATAGGTCCAGGTTCTGTGCATATTAGCAAACATACAGGTTTGAAGGGCTAGTAGTGGTTAGCCACGGAACATCTGGATCTATTAGTCAGGCCGGTAATTAAGGTAGACAAGGAGTCAGACTGCAGCCCATGGTCCAAACTACCAGAGTATCAATGAAGACCACTGTGTGGAGAACTATTCTGCATCATTTGCATTCTGACAAATGTGACTAGAACCCTTTTTGAACTATTTTTTGTTACAATTTGTCGCCTGGCACCCCCAGATTTCTTTTTGTAATTGCCTTTTCTTGCCATTTCTCTCCAAAGCCTATGATTCTCCTGCTAAAGCCCAGGTTGTTAAAAATTCCTGGCATGGCAAATATCTAGCTCAACACCTTCAATATGTGCAGCTAAAAGTTGGAGAGGACCTTGATTTTCCAACCTTTAGCAAAAGACAAGGGAATGTTTACTGCTGACTTTGAGAATGCAACCCTCCAAAATAAAGATAATTAAGGGTAGAAAGAACAGGCTTGTTATGTAGAAATACAGACTGGCCAAGTCACAACCACCAAGAAAGAAATGATTTTGCAATTTAATGCAAGTTTCATGTGCTTCAGGAGAACAACAGCTTGCTTTTCACTATATTTCTTGATATTTTACTGAAAGAAGGAAGGTAAAATTGTATATTAGAAAAAGGTATATTAAGTATCTGAACTAACAAATTCACATRTTGGTATTACTGAAGAAGTGTGGTGAACTCCTGAACTTTCAAAGTGATTTCTTCAGGCTATGAAAGGTGCATAGCAAAAATTTAATATAGTGGTAAGTAATTATTAAGCTAGTGAGTCACCTGTATAAATAATGTCAGTCAATCAGCTGTATAATATTCCCAGTAAATATGTTGTCCTGAAAGGAAATCAGAGGCAAAAGAGTGAGTATCTACATCTTAAATGTATCTACAGGTCTCAGTGCCTGGATTCCCAATGGCCATACTTGGGGGATATATTTGTCTTGATTTTCACAGGTAGTTGCAAACTCCGTTTCTTTTTGCCTTCATACTGAGTCCAAGAATTATGTGGAAAGTATCCTGAAGCAGGCATCTGTGGTTTGAGGTGTGAGACTAAAGTAAATAGACAGTTGAAAATACAGGCCAGATCTCAACAAGGAGTATAAGAGAATTAAGGCCAAGTGCAGAAATCCTCAGATGGCTATGTTAAAATGAGCAGATTGAAAATAATTTACATCAACAGTTTGCTTACCTCCAGGAGCAGTGGCGACGTATGGCCTCAGGCAATGTTTTAGGCAATAAGAATAGTATTGTCCACTTCTGCAACAACTGTTGAGTTCTTCTTTAAGACATGAACCCTCTCCAGTTCTGTCCAGAGAGGCTGTGGGATCTCCATCCTTGCAGATAATCAAAACTTGATTGGTCTGACCCTGAACACCATGATCTAACTCTGGAGTTAGATCTAATTTCACAGTTAGCTCTGCTTTGAGCAGGGTGTTGGACCAGAGGACCTCCAAAGGTCTCTTCCAACTTGAATTATTCTATAATTCTAAATCAACAAAAATCTTTTAAATCTTACAGAAGCTTCACCTCTGGGATCTCATGCTTACAGATTCACTTGTTCCTTTCCCTTTTCCCTTTTTCTTTTTTCTGGTTCTTCTGTTTAGTTCTTTACCCTGGTTTTTGATCACATAGGTATATTGCAGGCAATTTTACACAGGTGAATTGCCAGGACAAAGCTGCAATCAAAACCAGAGCATCATAAGACCATTTAGTTGGATATAACCACTTATCCAACTTTTAGTTGGCTATAACAACTCTAACAACTTTTTATGCAGTTTGTACACATAGTTTGTCATCTCAGTTCTGCTTTTATGTGTGCATGTGTATAATTCTTGCAACACATTTGCATTTATTTATCTAAAAGAATTCTAAGTCCCTTAGTGTTCAGGTAATACAACCCATAAAATCTGTGAAAGACAAGGCAGAAAATGTGTTCCTATCCAAATATATGTTCATATCTGAAGTCCACCAAGGAGCATGGCATATGCCTTTAAATATAAAGAAAATGGCTAAATGTTTTAGCCAGAAATCTGAGAGTTCTCCATTTTATGCAAATTTAAAATAAAAGTTTCTGAAATATTTTATCAATGAGTTACCTCTGAGTAAATGAGTAAAAATTAAATGAGTAAATGAGTAAAAATTAATGAGTAAAAATTAAAGTTAGCGGCCATGAATATATATGGTTCATGAGAAAAAGCTTTATAAATCCATATGTAAACATAGCACCAAATCTTTGGCTAATATCTTTGGCTGGTCTATCTCTGGTGAGGTCATGGTTGATGTCATCAAGAGAATGCAGCTGCCTTAGGGTCTAGATGAACTTCAGGGTCCATTTCAGTAAGCAAGAGTTTGTCAAAACCAAACCCAACAAAAACCATTGAGGTCATTTTAGAATTTACCATTTCTCTGTGCTCGCCACTCACTAGAGGTGGTGGGATATAAGGGAGATGCACTCTTCACCTGGGTCTCCAGAAGTGCTGAACAGCTGAAGGTTGTCTGAAATGAAGCCTACTGAGAACCACTTCTCCTTCGTTTGCTTCCTGGTCATTTCCAAAGACCGGAGAGGGACGTATCCCCATTTGAATTTCACACTTGGTGTGCACTCTGATCTGCGTTTGCTTAACAGCCCTGTGGGTTCCAAAAAGCTGGCCTGGAACATAATTGATTTTAGGAACTGGAAAGAATGAGATAATTACAGACTTTCTGCCAGTGGATATTTTAATGGTAACAGATGGGGGAAAATTAAGTTTACAATGAAATGTTTTGAAATTATCTGTTGAACTTCTCCCTGATCTCTGCAGCGAGCATTAAGTAAAGAGCCAGTGCGGAGCTCTGACATTCAGATCTGCACAAAGCAATCTGCTAGCATCATTTGGAGGAATGACCTTGTTCAAGGACCCAGAAATATAATAATTGTGGTTTCAAAGAAAAAGATTCAGTCTGTATAAAACAAAGGGGAGTGCATCACTAGATGCATCAACGCTAAACTGACAGTATGTGTTCAGTTGCCTCAAATGTAAATTTAAATGTTTCTTTTCAGGTGCCTATTTTTGAAGATGCAAATTAAAAATTGCTAGCCATTGTTCCCTAGATTCATGGCTGACTTTTTATTACTGAGGTCATTTTTTATAAAAAGCACCAGTGATTTGGAAAGGCAAGTTCTGGGGGACCTCATTTGCTGCTTTTGGTTCTCATTTTCAACAGGTTCAGAGATTCTACAGTTTCCCCATAAAACTATCTCAAACTAGGTTTCTGAAAAAAAAGAAGTCCCCTGGAAACCAAGCTTATTTTGGGAAACATCAGCTAGAAGATGGCTACTTGTGAACAGAGGGTATAGCAGTGTTTCTGTCTCTCCCACAGCTGAAATTTACCCTCAATCAGCGCTCACTTTATTCAGTGGAAAGAGTCATCTCACCCCATCTTAGATGTCTAAAACTACAGTATCTGCGTAAGCTCATCTTTTAGTCCCCTCTGTCATAAGTGGAGGAAGGAAGACACATCTACAATGCAACGCACCCTTTCCTAAGGTAGTATATGAGACAGGCAACTTCTGAAGGTGATTCATCCTGGTCATCCCTCTCCAGTGACTTCACTGAGAACTTATGTGCCAGGTTTTTATAAAAGGTTAATGCTAGATGAGGTGATTGACTCAAATGAAGAAGACACATGACCTTTACTTCTAAGGGCTTCATTACCAAACACTCTATCCCACATGGTAATTTTATCTACATTCAACAGTGTGAAGCTTTTTACTCCTTACATTTTATGAGTTTCAGTTCCCAAAGTTCAGAGCCCAGGAATGGACAAGGTGTTTACTAGAAAGTACACTCTTCAGAAATTTTCAGTAACAGAAGACGGAGACAAGGGTAATTCAAAGAACTTGTTGCTGAGAGTTTCTGCAGGAGTTCTGCCCAGAGGCCGCAACCAGGCAGGCATTGCTTTAGGCTGTTTTATTTTTATTTATTTATTTATTTTTAATTAAAAATCCTCTGGTAAGCTAAAGTTTGTTAATGTTTTGGACATAGGACTTTTCTTCCTGTAATAAGCATGGAGGAATTTATGACTGTGAGGTGAAAATATGAACTATATATGATTTCACCTATGGTTGGCTAATACGGTCAGAAGCTTGTTTGACTTAAGGTGAATTGAAACAAGCCAATGACCAGCCTGACAAGGCCACTGAACTTATCACTGTTACACTGTCATGCTTCTAAATAATGCAAAATTAATTGCCTACTGCAAAAGGTTTTTTTTTTTTTTTCATTCAAAGGAAGAAAGATATTTCAGGAAACAAGAGGAAGGCAAAACAATGACTTGAGAAATTGCCTGTAATTTCTTCTGATGAAAATGCCAGTGTAGCAATGCTCTGTTTCAGTGATTGCTCCTTGCAAACATCTGTTTTTTCTTCCTCTGGAAGATGTCACTTGAATTTTTCTGTACAAAAGCCGTAACAGAAAATAACTGTCAAGTCTAATACAAATCCATTGGGTTATAGGCTATCAGTTACTCTATTTTCTGTTGTGTTTTAAGGGTTACTGCTGTAGCTGTGGCTAGTTTTCTAGGCTGTGTCTATTCCTCAGTGGTTGATATGTGCTCTATACACAGAGCATTCGACTAGGATGTGGCAGACTGGGAAATGAATCATGTTCACTGACTGTTGTGAAGAGACATGGTGATTTCCATGTCTTTTTGTGTATGCTATATCCTCCACCAACCCACTACCTGAATGGGGCATTAAAGAGTCTTCTGTACAAACTGTGGAGGAGTCTGTCCAGCCAGCTGACCGAGGGTACAGCACGTGTAAGTTATGTTGCATAGCTGCATGCAGTTTGTTTTGGATACTTTGGGGCAGTGTTAAACATCCTGCAAATTTGCTTTACAGTTCACCCAGGAGAGAAGTCCAGTATTGTCAGGGAGCATCCTCTAGCCCTTCTAAGCACTTGCTGCTTAGCTGGTCTGCACGTGCTCATTACATCTGGTATGTTCCCAGAATACCAGATTTATTTTGTTTGCATGTTATGGTTGGATAGCAGATGAAAAGCTATTTCTATGCAACAGGTTTTGAATAGAAATATAGGAGTTCACTGCACAGTGAACATCTGTTTCTCAAACTTATTCACAAATTTTCTATTGCCACTTATGGTAGTTTTCTAGGGAAGGGAAGGGAATGTGTATTGCAGATCAGAAAGCAGAGTTTTGTCTCTCCGTTCAACAGATGTTTGTCTTTCCAGCCTATACCAGCTCCCCTTGGGCTTTTCCTGCATGTACACTGGAGTTTGCATTTATTCAACCAGGCCTACTCCATAATTCTTCTGGTTATTATTTTGTTAATTTCTAGAGCTTCTGGTTGATTATTTATTTATTTTGTTTTAAAAAAGCAATTTCAGTTGGGTATCAAAAGAATATTATCTCAAATGACTTGTCTTTGAAATCATTCTCTTGGGTTTTCATTATATACAGGTAATTTGACTAACAAAAGCCACATAGAGCAATGGCGGAAGGTGCCTCTGATTCATGCCTCCAGAGTCAGAGTGACAAGGATTTGCTGAAAATGAAAGTGTTCCACACTAGCGTCTAATTGTAATGGCAGTCTTGTTGTCTGGAGGAAACTCTTGAAGGACCTTATTGTAACTGGGGTCATTCTCACTAGGTGTCAGTTTTTGCCGATGATCCTCTGTGATGAACAGGACTGTGAATAGAATGCCCTGTACTGAGGTTAATGATAACATATATTTGGAGGAAAAGTATCAATCTTGTATAAGCATTAGTGATGGCAAGATTATTAGTAATGATTTCTTATATGGATGTAGCAGCTAGCGTTCCTATTCAATATGCTTTTGCAACTCATTTTACAAATGTACCCAATTACGTTGAAGCACGGTCACATTTGAGATCGAAGGGAATGACTGAACAGCACAGAGTTGTTTCACAAGAATAGGGAGAGGCCACAAGAGCAAACCCAATTTCTTACAGAATGTGTTGTAGGATCCTTTATGTTTACAGGGAACCCCCAACTGTTTGCTAAGGTGAAGTGCAGTGCCAGATTTACACTGAATGCAGTGAGATACTGTCTGCTTACAGAAACTGTGACTCTGACTTGCATTTTAAAGTTTTGTTCAAAAGCTTTGGAAACTTCAGATGTAGCAAGAACTGATTCACTTCTGCAATATGAAGCTACCATTCTAGGAGAGCTCAACAACCTGATGTTTTGTTACTACGTACGCCAGTTTTTCTCATACCTCAGTAAAATTCAATTCTATATGCAAAGCTTTCTTGTACCGTAAGTTCTTGGTACATCATCAGTAAAACCTGGAACTCCCCTATCATAAAAGAATTGAGAAGAGGCATTCTCATTTTTGGAGTATTTCACAACCTTCCTAGCAATTGCTGTCCCAGTGTTGAGATCTCTCTGCTTTTAATGGTATTGAACTGAAAGAATGCCTATTTCTGATTTGCTTATGTGTAGCTGTAACTGTGGAATGATTTCACATGTTATGAAGAGGTTTTCTCTATTTGTGTATACTAACTATATCTTTGAAGGGAAGTAAGACATGACACATCTTTTCTTGGGTTAGTGCAGAAGGAAGCCAGTAACTTATTTTAGCTAGTCGTGTCATTATTAGAAAGAGGGTGGGAGAAGTTTTCATGTTGCTCAAATCTTTTAAAGTTTTTCAGAGCATTTTCATATTTTGCAAAAAGATGAGTCAAAAGCCTCTTATGGTGTGGTGTGGGCCACATCTACTTTCCTCTCCTGATCCTCAGATGCGAGACAGGAAACTCTGAATGATTTCTTCCATGCCATTTGTAGCAAGCATTTGAACTCACAACCCAGGTAAATAATCTGTTCATGAAGATATTCTGGTCTGGGTTACAGTTCCTTTCTCTCACCAAACTGCTGATTAGGCTTGAGCTACTGGTTCAAGATAATTCCCTCAGGTTCTCATCTGAGCTCTGTGATCTCTGATTTAAATGTGGGCTCTACGGAATGGAGCAAGCTGAAAAGAAATTGATTAAATCAAAGGTTCCTGTGTCTCAGGTGAATGCCTTAGCTGTGTGGACATGGGTCAGTTTTGACCAGAAATTCCACTTCAGGCTTTCTTAATGAAACATATATTGAGCTTAGCAGAGGCTTGTGAATAGTTTTTGATCTCAAAGAATAGAACTTATTGATGAAAGAACATTGTCCCAGAAGGGTACCTAACCAGCTCTAACAAAAAGTGCTGTGTTCAACAGCTTGTCTTCTTTTTCCAGCTACAATAAAAAATCTCTCTCCTGTCTACAAACCTAGCCTGTCATGTAGTATTAGACTATCTTGATTGAAACAACATAATAATCAGATTCAGCTGTCAATATCAAACTATTCAGCAGTTAATATCAAAAGAGCAAAATGGGTAAATATGCCATCCTTGATCAATTATATGAGAAAATTCACACTTTCTTGTAATTTTTAATGTGCATTCAAAGTGGGATTTTCCTTAGCTGCCCCAATGGTTTAGGAATGATTTGGGGGGAAAAAGGTTGAGCTGCACTGTGGAAAATGTGTGGTGAATCAAAGTCATAAAGCTTTGAAAATAAATTTGAGGACTAGCCATGCAGCTTTGCAGACTTTTTACTGGTTGAAGGAACTTACCCCAAATATTCAGACAGTACTTGTGCTTTGCATGTTAATTAAAGTTGACTGGTATCCAGACTGCGGTGGTGTTAATCTTCTCTGCAGTGATATGTAATGCTATTTTTTAAAAAAATAGACAGCATAAAAGCAAGCCCTCTAGCTAAGGAGATAAATATTTGTACACAGATACTGTTTTATTTATAACAGAAAGGAGAGTGCTTGGAGCACAGTTATTCAGAAATTTTACGTTTTAAGAATACTCTGAAAACAGCTTCACATTTTCCTGTTGCTCAGTTTGCGTTTAAAGTGGCTTTGGGATTTTGAGCTGTGTAACTTTTATGGACTAAGCTCAGTTGTCCAGTCTTTTTGCTTTCTGTGTCTGAATTTTAAGTATCATAGTTCATACTTTAGGGAAACATTAAACAGAGTAGGAACAGGGCTTTGGAAGAGTGTAAACTTTGGATAACCTCTCCCCTTCAGAGAGGACCAAACCTGCTTGCGGTACACCTTGGCTGAGTTCAATAGGATTGTTTGCACATACTCTCAACGCTTTTACAGTGAATGCATACAGATATTTCCCTTGGAAAGGCCGTGTGGGGGACCATATTCTGGAAGTGGCCTGGCCCCTTTTCCAACTTTTTACACCTACTTGAGCTCTCTGTGGGATTGGAGGAAATTAAAAATGCTTAGCAATGCCCAGGGCTGGGCTTTTCTTTTGAACAGTTAAGGGATTATTCCAAGGTCTCAAATGTGAAATAACTGTGCCTAGAACAAAGGTTCTCAAGCTTTTTCCATAATATTTGGTATACATTCAGAGAGAATTTGTGGACTAGAGGAACTGCTCCCCATGGAAATTGCACTAAGGAAAATGTCTCTTAATATAATTCAACAACTAGATTTAGAGCTAATATTGTGTGACCAGCCAGTTCTTTGTAAGTGCTCTGCTGACAACTGTAATTTGAGAAACTTTGGTCTACAGCCTGGCCCATTTGAGGCACGTTCCCATGGTCTTATGACAGCTTAATAGTAGAAATGGTTAACACCTACCTTCTGGTCTGGGACCTCCTTATACACAGTGAGTGGCAGCTTCTTCTGCAGCTAGCTCCATGGACTTCAATGGAACTACTTCAAGTAGATCTGCGCAAATTTTTAGTTATGACATTGAAAGAAAAAAAATCAAATGAAACTAAAAGTTTGAATCAGTCTAAAATAAACTTTTTAAAACAGATCACTACAAAACATGTTTTGGTTGAAAAAAGGTGTTTTGTTCATACAGATTATCTCATTTTCAGGCAGCTGTAGTAAAGGCAAAATAAAAAATGAACTGGAATCTTAAAATTGACAATGATGATAATATCATTATCTGTCTTTTACTCAGTATCCTGACAGACTAAGCATTGTCCTATGAAATGGTACAAATAACTGAACTGTACTCACTTGCTGTAATGACTAGGCTATTTGGTAAAAAGAGAAGTCAGAATCTTGCCCTCTGTTTCCATTGCTTTAATACAAGCTCCTAAAAATGAGGCATGTTAAAAGAGATTGTTGTAATGTATTTATTTCAGTCAAAATGGTTTGGTTGATTGAATTCGTGAATTGCTTCAGCCACCTTGAAACTGCATTTTTCGGCTAATAAATTTGCCTGGATGCCCTTCAGTGGGACAGCCTGGCCTTAAGTTTATGACTGCATTTAGGACTGTTTCAGCCAAATAGAGATACATGGTGTGCATTTAAGACAAACCATCACTGGGCTCTTATTTAGTAAAGGTAACTGGCAGCAGCTGCTGTGACTCAATGAATCAGAAATAGTTATAGATAATGGATGGTAAGAGAAAGACAATGTCATTTTTTTTTTCACATGAGAGCAGCTGATCTTGTGACAAGGTTTTATTATAATAACTGTACTTCTGTTTTGCCAAATGATTGATGCATGCAGTATTCTGCATGATCTTCTATGACGATGAATGTTGATGCCATGAAACAACAGTTACTCACTGTGCTATTATTGAACATGAATTTTGAATGACTTGTAGAATAGATCTGCTAGGTACTTAACTCAATGAAAGGAGAGCCAGGAAAAAACAAATAATAATAATAGTGTGCCTCCAGTCAGATTAACTCCTCTGGCTTGTGTACAGATGTGTTTTTGGTAACTAGTTAAGGAGTCACACATGGAATGAAGGAAGGAGAAGGCCCATGAACCATTGCTTACTGTTTGGGCACAAAAGTGTTCTGTTTCCATCTCTTCCTTCTCTCACGCATTGGCAAGTAGAGCTGGGAATGGGTGAGGAGAGGGCAGTGGTTTGGCTCTTGCAGGGAGGTGGATTAATCCCCCACATGTGTTGCTTGATGCTGGACTTGATCTGAAAAGTTGAGGAGCACCTTTCCTAGCCCTGTTCATAAAACAAAATGAGTTGTTGTTCACAGCTGATGGTGCAGTTACACAAAAGGGGAGTGCGGGAGCACCAAGGCGCCTTGGGTTGTCCTCAGTATGTTTTCTTTTCCATAGGGCTCTCATTACTCCATGGCTTCCCTGAGTTGGGTTTCAGGACTGGAGAAAATTCTGCTAGCATGTTTGAATGCTCTCCACTGGGTTATAAAGTTGAGATGTGTTGTGTTCATTCTATTTGTACATCACTGACCTTTCTGTCTCCTTTCTCATGTGAAGAATGAAGTAGTGAACAATACTTTTGTTTTCAAGACAACCAACAAGCAGATGAGTTAAAACACACAGAAATTGAGGGTCCAGCTCTTGTTCAAGGTTTTTGTAAATCTATATGTGTAACTGTGTGTCAGTGGTGCTACTTTCAGTAGGAGTGAAGTTTATGTGAGCTAGCCAGAGAAGCAATCAATATTTTAAAATATTTTTTGTTCTTCACAGTCTCAGTGCTTATGTGAAGGGAAAAAAAAAAAAAGAAGAAACCCAGCTGGAAAGAGCTGTTGGTACAGTTGCAGACTGACTGCTTCTCGGCTCTGCCATAAAGCGTAGACCCAGTGGAGACTGTTTTCTCCTGAAGACACTGAAGCTACAGGGGCATTGTGTTAGTGAAGGAATAGAGGTATTCACTTGATTTTAAGATGTCTCTTAATTTAGATGTCTAGTTTAGGAGGTTGGGCTTCCTCTGCGGTTAATAAGTAGAGCTCAGGGAGACAATTTAGGGTACCTGTATTGGGCTCTAGCTTTGAATTATCTTGTGGAAAAGGTTAGCTTGGTCCATAGACTATAGAAAGAGCTGAGGAAGACTAGTCTCCTAAGTAGATGCCAGATTTTAGATGATATGAGTACATCTCTACATTTCTGTACCACGCACAGGACAGATTAACAACTTGTGAATTCTACTACATTGTTACATGTTTATTTGAATGTTTATTTAACTGCTGCTAATCCTTTTAAAGGAACGATGGTTTTCTTCTAATTTTAAGCATGTGTATTTTTGGATTTTTTTAAATATTGAGATTTTACTCTTTACTTTTTACACTTTCTCCTGCTCTTCCACCTTTTTTTCATCTTTCTAATCTGCCGCTGAAAATAGAGTGAAGGAGGAGAAAAGATTAATGAAAATTGTGCGTATATATTGTCTTTGGTACAGGAGAAAAAGTTGTTTTTAAAAGGACATCATCTACACAATTTTCATTTTTAAAAAAAGCTGTTTTCCCCCCTGTTAATAATCTAATAAAACAACTTCCATGAGTTCTGTTTAATATAAATGGGAAAGTCCAAGAAAATCATAGCATTTCCTAACTTTACTATTTTTGCAATAGTAGTTCCAAATATACTCTTGTATGCATTTACATAGGTGTACGCCAATCAACCTAAATTATCATAAGGCCAACAGTATGCATTAAGTGGGTCTGCATTAGGCAGAGTGTTGGCAGCAGACAGAGGGAGCTGATCCTGCCCCTCTGCTCAGCACTGATGAGGCCACACCTCAAGTGTTGGGTCCAGGTCTGAGCTCCCCCGTGCAAGAAAAACATGGACCTGCTGGAGCAAGGCCAGCAGAGGACCACAGAGATGATTAAGGGACAGGAGCATCTCTCATACAAGGAGAGGCTGAGAGAGCTGGGACTGTTCAGCCTGGATAAGGGAAAGCTCAGGGGGGTCTTACTCAATGTGTATAATTAAGCTGAAGGGAGGGTGTAAAGAAGATGGAGTCAGACTCTTTTCAGTGGTCCTCAGAGACAGGATGAGAGGTGCTGAGCCTAAACTGAAACACAGGAAGTCCCACTTAAACACAAGAAGACACTTCTTCACTGTGATTGCAGTTGAACACTGGAACAGGTTGCCCAGATAGGCTGTGGAGTCTCCATCTGTGGAGATATTAAAAACCTGACTGGACATGGTCCTGGGCAGCCTGCTCTAGCTGACCCTGCTTGAGCAGGGGGATTGGACCCGATGATCTCCAGAGGTCCCTTCCGGCCTGCTTCTGTGACTCTGTGATAAATGGCTAACATTTGCCAACAGATACTACTGAAGAAGTTATGTCCTTTCTTATGGCTGGAATGAAATAGCCCTCTCTTAGCTCTTGTGTTAAATTTCAAGTTGTTTTTATTTTAACTTCTTTCAATATGAGTAGGTGACATTCATATCTCACTTATTTGAGCCTAAATATAATGTGTTGTTTTGTCTGGGATCACTGAGACTGATGTTCGGAAAATAATACTTGTTGATTCCTTGTATATGTTTTAAAGACCTTTGTAGACTTCCAGAAGTTTTCACTTGCTAATCATGTATGCTAGGTCTCATGTTGGATTCAGTTTTGAAGTGATGCTCACTCTTAAACCTGTTTCCTCTTTGTGCTAATCAGATTCTTATTTTTCTCTTCTAGGTTGCGGTCTTTGGTAAAGCAGTTAGAGAGAGGCGAGGCTTCGGTTGTAGACCTAAAGAAGAATTTGGAATATGCTGCTACTGTTCTTGAATCAGTATACATTGATGAAACTAGGTGAGTTAAAACAGATATCAGTGTTCTGCTCCTAACTAGTACCAACATCATGATAAGGTAATGTACACGTCAGTTGGTAAAGTTGTTTTAGCCAAGGTTTATTACTCATAGACAATATGTTTATAATCATTAAAATATTGTAGTCCGTGGAGATCAGACCTTAGTCCTTGATCTAAAAGCTTCTTTAAGTTTCTTGAGGGGAAAAAAAATCTAAAGCAATCATAAATTTAATGTATACTCTCTTAGAGAAAGGACTTCATAACAATTGGACTCTACTTTTTCTGCAAATTTCCAAATTCCTGTCCCTCTATTCCTTTTGAACAGTCTCAGATCTTTTCACTTACATCAATTCTTTGAGATTCAGAAAATTTTTACTCTAGGTCGTGATAGAGGTGGACTGGTAAGATGTTGCAGAGGAGTTCTCCCCTCTGTTATGCGCCATTTTGCCAACATTAATTGCACTTGTAGAGTCACCACAAATGACTTTCTCACCAGAATGTGAAATGAGAGGACTTTGTGATACTAATTGAGAAGTTTGACATGGCCATCAATGAGCTCTGAAGGGCAGAAAGGTCATGAATATTGATGAGCTGAAGATGAGAAATCAGTGGATGGTTATGTAGTTGTGTTTTGGAAGGCTAACCCTTCTTGTTTGTTGGTGTAGTAGTGAATTTCACAATCTGGCATTCAACTATACATGAGAATAAACAATCTGTTGAGGACCTGTAAAAATGTGTTCCGTTAGGGCTTATGAACAGAAGACTTTTAACAACTGCTTTAATTAGAATATATTGCAGGTTTCTTTCTTCTTAATGAAGTTGCAGTGCTCTCTTAGGGAATCCTCTATTTACCTATCTTTTTCCTCCCCCTTCTAGGCGTTTACTGGACACAGAAGATGAGCTCAGTGACATCCAGTCAGACTCTGTGCCCTCTGAGGTCCGGGACTGGTTGGCTTCTACCTTCACGCGGCAAATGGGGATGATGCTCAAAAGGTCTGAAGAAAAACCACGGTTCAGGAGTATTGTCCATGCAGTACAAGCTGGGATATTTGTGGAAAGGTAAAGAATCATGTAATTACTTTGTTCTGGTAGCTATCCAGGTACTGCAGATTGTACCTGCAGTGTTGGATGAAGAATAATTTAATGTGCTTCTAAAGATATTTCTACATAGAGGTGAATAACTCCTGGAAATCTGGGATTGGATAATAGAATGCAACCTGAAGCAGCACATATTGACCTGTTCTTAGCATAATACATATGTAATAGCATTGTTGGAATAATTTTGACAGATCATGTACCCCTCTGCATAGCCCTATGTCAGGAATGAAAGTTTATAATACAGTCAGTGCAGACCTGTCTCTCTCTGGCCTCTATTTACCTCTGTTGTCTAGTATTTCTTATGAAGGGTTGATAAGAAAAAGAAGAAAATATGATATCATATTATTACCTTCCTGAATTATATAATACCCTTATGAACCAAGACTGATGTGAAAAGTTTGGAACTCAGAGGATTTCAAAAAACCCATTTAGCCCTCTCAGCCTTCTTAGTAATGGTTTGCATCAGAACTTACTTCTAAAACTAATTTAACTTTTGAATCCTTTAAAACATTTAGTTATTTGAATTTGGATTTATTTCCTGTCTTACCTTTTCTTATTGAGTAACCATTCTTTCCTGACGTCCTCCTTTCATGCTGGAAGGAGGGCTCACACACGTGAAAATAGTCAGCAGACTTTAGACAACGCATGAGCCAGCACATCCCATATCTCAGCCGTGAAACTCAATTCACAAATGGATGGGAATTTCAGACCACTGCAGAGCTCTTTCCATTGAGCTCTTGCTGCCATTTGCAGAGAGCCTTGTTCTGTGTAGTTACTCTCCAAAGGAAGTATTCACCGCAGTCACAGTAGGTTAGCAATGCTGTTTATCAGAATCTCACTGACAGCCTACCAGTCTTCTGTATTGAATGGTATATCAGACACTGGACCACAGGCCACCCAGAAACTCAGAAGCTTCCTCCTACGTATTGATAGATGATTTTTAATCTGTGTACCTGAAAACTCAGGAAGTTGTTATACGCATGTTAAAAGTGGCAGCGAATTTTGATAAGACCAACAGGGAAGTGTCAGCTGTCATTTCTCCTTTGAACATGTTTCTCCCAAATTTGACAGGCTGTTTGTGAATTAACCTTCACTCTTAATGCATTTTTGAGTAGAGCAATGTAATGAATTTAGATACTTTTTTTTTTCTTGTTAAGAGTGACTTTTTGTCAGGTTTTTTATTGTTTGAAATTGTTCTGCACTCAGACTCTAATGCAGACAGCAACTTATATACTGTTATGGGTGACAAGCCAGTGGACTATATCAGGCCCTGGCTTCATGCTTCACATTTTATAGATAAATAACTGACTTATATGGTTGAACCTAAATAAAAAGGTATATTTGTGGAAAAAGATTCCAACATTTTCAAATTGGTTTTGTCATAGAATGTTCAATTTTTTTTTTTAAGTTTGTAATTAATATTTTTGAACAGGTCTTTCAAAATTTTATTGAAAGTACTATCAGCTCTTGAAACGGTTGAATTATCAAAAGCCTGCCACCTCATCTGTGATACTGATGTGAAGGGGAATAATTGAGTTGGACCTCTGTAGGGCTGGTGAGGAGTGTGGACTGTGTGTAGCCCTTTCAGTCTCTTGGAAAGAAAGACCTTGGAAGGAGTAAAGGTGGAGTGGTCTTGGGGTAACCTACTGGTCTCAGTGAGGCCTGAGAAGAGAGAAGGACCTTGCTCTAAAATAGTCCCCACTCTTTCCTTGTCAGCCAGATCAGAGTTTAGACAGAGGGTTGAGCATATTTTTTCCATCCTGGGGGATGCATATGCAGGGGAGGGACTTGCTCAACAAGGACATGAGTGAACTGCAGAGAAAAAGCTGAAGGTGGCTGTATTCTAGCTGATCTGAATTAGTGTGGCCCAAAGGAGGAAATGTTCAGAAACGGTATGGCTCCAGAAGAGAGTCGTAGTTCCCCTGAGCTAGGGGAGAGGGACTTAAATGTCACTTAAGAGAAAGCTATTGGGCTCCCAAGAGGAGCAGATGAGGGAGGAAGGGGTTAGAAGTTCTTTATTCATGGATGGGAGAAGTTAAAGGAACTCTGCAAAGGGGGCTGATTTGTTTTCAGGTTGGAGTGCAGAACATGGCAAGGAGAAAAGAAAGTGAAGGGAGAGTTCACACAGGATCAGTTTAGATGCAAAAAGACAGCTTTCCATGATCTCCTTTTAGTCCTAGGTTGTTTAAGTGTAAAAAAGGATGAATTGTGGAAAGGCAGTTCAACTGTGTCAGTCTTCCTGCATTCATCCAAGCCTGTTAAACACAGTGTAGCCTGAAACCATATTTAAAATCTAATACATACTTCAGTGCTTTGTTTAATATGGTTGCAGATGTTGATTATTGCCTTATTCTTAAACACACACACACACACACACACACACACAAATCCAAAAGATTCTAGGCCAATCTTAAAAAATGCAGACAAAAGTAACATCTGTACCAAACAGGAGTTGATTCATTGCAGACAATAAATGTTTTCTGAACTGCATTTAGAATTAGCTTGCATGCTGGACCAGCAAGGACAAAGGGAACTGAAAGAGCAGTCTGGTCATCTGCAATGGAGAATGGGGAACATTTTGTTTATTTGAGGTGTAGCCTTTTCCTCTTGAAGATCTGATATTGACAGATACTCACTGATGTCTTGCCAGGTGACCAAGTTATGAGATACTAGGAAGTGTAGGGTCTCCATTTAGGCCATAGAGTAAGAATGATACAGAGGATATATGTGCAAGTTAGGAAGGAAAAATGAACTACAGTCAGGGTTTGCTTGGATAAATAAGGTCTCTTGAAAGCATCTGTTGACTTATGATTTTTTTTGTTTAATTTTTTTACTGTTTTATCTTGGTAGAATGTACAGACGGACGTCAAATATGGTCGGCTTGAGCTACCCACCAGCTGTAATTGGAGCGCTAAAGGTAATCCCAATAAAAAGTTGTGGGTTTTTTTGTGTGAAATATGAGAATGACACTGCAATATTTGACTGGGGGGAGGAGGGCTTTGTACTCGCCCTCTCCTTCTCTCTGAAGCTGAGTATAGGTCACACGCATTAATCATTTACTGACCTAAGGGAAAATCCTTTCAGTTAAGGAAAAAATAGAGTTCTAGGCTCTGGCCATTTTCAAGCTGTAAAGGTCACAGCTCTGTGCTAGGTTACAATGCTTAAACTGAGGACGTAGTAACATGCTGAAATTAATAACAGCCTCACACAGGGAGGAAAAAAAACATGGATGGAGAGGGTGGGAGAAGGAATGCAGTTGGCTGCTGTGAGAGAAGGGAATTTCTTGCATTGCTCAGCCTTAGCTCTTTAAGCTGACAATTGGTTTAGGAATAATGACTTTGCTGAGTTATGTGATTTTCAGAGGAAGGCTGAAAGGTCAGAAATAGTCTGAAAAAAATAAGATTCGATTCATGAAGCAACTGTAAGGTTCTTCACTTAGTCAGGAATTATCAAGGCCGCTCATACAGGTTAGAAACCAACTATATACATAGCAGCTTTGCAGAAGCAGGTATGGGAATCAGGCAGATTACAAGTTGCATGGGGTTCAACCATGCTATGCAGTGGTGAAAGAAGGTGACACCATGGGGTGTATATACAGGAACATTAAGTGTAAAACTCATGAAGCGATCCTTTTGCTCCACTCAGCACTGGAAAGGCCTACAGTTAGGGTACTGAATCCTTTTGTTTTTTTGGATAGTACAACTCAGCAAAAGATGTGGAGCAGTTGGAGAAGGTTCGGTGAGTGCAGCAAGAATTATCAAACATGACCTTCAAGGAAAGAGTGACAGAAATTGGGCTATTCAGTTTAGAGAGAGGAAGATTGAAAGGAAATGAAGTGACAACTTTCAGTTATTTAGAAGATTGCTATAAAAATTGGAATAATGTGTTCTTCATGTCCTTGGTGGATAGGATAAGATATAATGGGTTTTAATTGCAACAACAGCAAAAAATTGGGAAGGATAAGGATAGTTAAACAGTAATATAGTTGTAATAGTTGTAAAATCTGCATTGTGGAGCCCTGTAAAAACAGATTAGATGAACGTCTATTGGGAATGATGTAGGTGTAGTTGGCCCAGTGCTGAGGGAAGTAATCGACTAACTTATATTTCAAGGTCCCTTCCAGTTCAGTTTTAATAGCCTGTATCATACTGGAGGCATGTAACATCTGTGTTTATTGTTCAAGATATTGAAGGAGATAAACTAGTAATTAATGAAAATCACTCAGAAAAACAATTCCTAATCTCCAGGTTGATAAAAGGTTCTCTGTAAGTTTCTTCTGCACGAGGATAAGTGATACAACTCAAAAGGCTGAAATTCCTGTGTACAAAGTTGAAATATTCTATCTGCACCTTTTTCCTACTTTAGGTTAACAGATATTAGCTTCCTTCCTGCAAATGGGATCTAAAGTCTTCTTTTGGAACTACATCCCATAGCCGGATTATGAGGGAAAATATCCATCATGATACCTCATCTCCAAAGATCTTCAGAGCTAAAAAGACATAAACCTCCTAGAATCCCTCTACCTGTTGTATATCTTTAAGTGATTGAGGGACATAAACAAAACTGATTAAGCTAGAGGAAGTCAAGACACATCAATAACAAGAAAGGCATTGACTAATTTTGCTCTGGGTGAAATAACGCCAGCTTGGCCACTGTCTACTCTAGGATGTATTTTTTCAAAACTATTTTGAGAATGTCTCTGCCAGGATGGCCTCAAAATGGGTAGTGGAACTGGTTGAAAAGGGTGTTACTTGTTTTGAAAAATGTCTTCTGTCTTTGAAATAATACCTCAACTTAAATGTCTCAGTCCCTTCTCCTTAATGGGAGATGGTACATTTTGTTGCTTGCTTCAATCTAGTAGAGCCAAGTTTAAAAAAAAAAAAAAAAGAACAACCTCCCCGTCCCCCCCAAATAGAATTGCAGCTACCTGACTGCTTGGTGACCTCTGTAAAACAAGCTGATGTTTTAAGCATGTGGAAGGGTGTAGGAGTGTACCACACACATCTCTTCAGCTGTTCTGGATTGCCATAATCAACATTCCCCTCAGAGTCATGGCAATAAGGACAAGGGTTGGGACATCATGGTTTCAAAACTAGTAAATTTTTGAATGATGCATTCTCCTTTTTGCTTCCATGGCCAACAGGATGTCTGCACTGAGCAGCCCAAAGCTGTGGAATTAGCTTGGCAAAATGAGATTGCATGATTTTAATAAAGCATTGAAATACTGCAGCTCCTGCAAAGAATGCAGATGTAGTGGTAGCAGTGTAAGTCCTCGGCAGATTATCTCTCTCACTTTTTCAGTGGATTAGAAGTTAGACAAATATGGTTGCGTAGGATCTGGCTTTATCTATGTATCAGATACTAATTGTGCAGTAGCCAGGTGTCCTTCTGCATGATGTTGGTGTGATGACACAAGACCTATAGCCACAACAGGGGCATTCAGASTTGTTTCTCATTTGAGGAATGGCTATACATACCATTAATACAGACATACCTGAATAAGTATGTTCATTTACCCAGCAAGTCGTGCTGATCTGCTGTTCAGCAGTGTAGCACTGGAGACTGAACTTAACATTAACTAATTGATGAAATTTTTGCCTGCTCTAGAAGTGATTTTTTCAGCCTTTTCTGATTCCCATGCCTACCTGCTAACATTCAGGTAGTGAATACACAAACTGTTATTTACAGTGTTTACAGTATAGACATATGCTTGACTGTGGCAACTAAAATGTCAGTCCTGCCAGTAGTGTTGAGCAGCATCTATCCCTGAATCTGCTTGTTGGCTTATAAAACAAATTAAGTCTCCAAGGTTAAGGACAGATGGAAAGACAGGAAATTGAGCATTTGGGAAGAACTGGTGTTTCACTTTATCCCTGGGTTCCCCCAAGTAAAGGCCAAGCAGTGGTCCAGAAATAAATGCACAGGACATAGAGACAGTAAAATCTGGGTTTATATTCAGTTACAGCACAGTGAGTATATGTGGCATTAGGGCAGCATATGACACTTCAGCTGAGCCTGTAGGACCAATGACCTAGAGGCAGATCTAGCCCGGAAAGTTTCCCATGCCTCACTACTCTTAGGGAGAGCAAGCAGCATTTTCCCCCCATCACAAGACATCTGTGAAGTTCTGCTTCCTTTTAGATCTCTCCCCAGTACAAGGGACACTTCTATGTTAATTTTTTCTTTAAACGTCATGTAATACACTAATTTTCAAAGTGTAACTCATATTACTGCAAACCTCTAAGCTATCTGTGACACTTCCTTCCATGTTTCCATTAAGAGGATTTTTTCTCCACTAGTTATTTAGGATAAAATGTTGTCATTATTGTCACTAGCAAAACTCCTGTTGACTTGATAAGAGCAAGGATTTCTCCCTCAGTGAAATCTAAATGGCTCTATTGTGAAATTAGCATCTTTGTAGTTAACCCTTATTTGGTGCAAAAGGACAATTTTGATCTACTGTTTGCGATCACATGTACCTGGAACATTTCATCTGCTGCAAAAGCATATCATGAGCTTCAAAAAGAAAATATGTAAAGGAACATGAAAGTTTTTATTTCTGCAGGTTAAGACTGCCTTACAGTGAATTCAATAGCAACATAGTTGAAACATTATTTTCATTGTCATGGCAACCAAAAAAATTGTAATATACATGCAAGTTTTAAATTTGTTTGCTTCTTTGACTAAAATAAGTGATTACAAAACAAAAATAAACACTCTAAAAACAATGCAACCTTTAAGTGGAAAAAGTAGGTGCTTTGGACACTAATTTCTTTGCCCATTTTCCAAGTTTGTTCAAAGACTTTAAAGCCTGTTCTGTTGGTGGAAATTTTTCCTCTCCTGTTTGTTTTCTCTCTCCAACTCCTACTGAAAATGTTGAAAAGCTGCAATTTATGATTGCTCTTCTGTGACTTGGGCCACAAATCATCTCCAGAGAAGCTTGACCCTGCCTTCAACATGCGGGCTCTACACAGCTTGTAAAATCAACTGCTCTGCAAGCAGATGATTTACTGGGATAGGTGGAAAAATCTTGATGAAAGTAGAGGTGAATCCTCAGCATCCTTGATGTTCACTGACTTTGAGGCACCAATTAGCTCCTCCTTGGACTGTACTTTCTCAAGAGGCATACTCAGCTCTGGGTAATCACTACTATGGGTGTAGCAAGGTTGTCAGGATCAGCCCACGCTGGAGAGGGCTGGTACCAAAATACATTGGTCTTGCTTACCACATAAGTCTTCTAACTATGCTGATTTATGAATGACTGGCTGCAAGGTAGTTAAAGGTCATGGTCCTTTGCATTTGACCTTAAGTCAGGTCCTCACCTGGAACAGCGTAGTCATAGTTCCGCAACTGTGATGACACACAATGAAGATGGATTGGCCTTTAAGAGTTTGGTAGAGAAATGTAATTTAGCATTTTTAGTATTGCTAAAAAGGATGGTATTTTTTTAGATGAACTCTGTTTCTTAACAATTCTCTACCTAACATGATATCTGGCCACTCCCCATTTCTTGCATTGAGACCCAAAGCCAGCTGTACACATGTATATATGAAATGCAGTCATTTTTCTTTCTTGGTGAAAGTGCCTTGAGGAAATGGGAGCCAACCTGCAACAGAGATTGAAAGTGGAGAGAAACTTCAATTTATAGATGTCAATCTTTAACATTCAGTTTAAGTAGAGTCATTCGGATATGCACAAGTATGTCCCTGCTGAAGCACATCAAAGTTTTCAGCAGGCGAGAGAGATTAAGGCGCTGTGCGAGACGCAGCTGTGCTGTTGATCTGTATATTATCCTTCTAGCTATAACTCCTCGTGCACCTTTACTCTTTGTTGCTAGGAGAAGGAGTGAAAGGTTCATGGGATTTCAGGAACATCCTATTCTGAGATCAAGGAGCTAGATATCTTATCTTGCTAAATAATGAGTGCCGCCAGTTCCCACAGACTTCCCTAGGAGCTGAGATTGAACTCAACCTTCTGCAAGTAGGTTTATACCTTATAGTTTAGCTGTATGAGCTGGGAGTTGCACTTTTCCTCCTCCATCTCTTGACTGACCACCCCCAGCACTAGTATATCATTTACAGCTGAGTGGAACTCTCCCAACTGAATTTAGGTATTTACACTTATTTTATAAAGGTTATTTTTCATATCAGTGTTAGCACTTAATGTAACATTATTGTGATTTTTCTCCTGATCTGTAGTTTTCTGAAAGCCCCAGGGAACTCACTTAACTTTTAAAAAGTATAAAGCAAATTAGGTGCATGCTATCTTTGGTCAATTGTAGCTGCAATAAGCACAATTTAGAATTAATATTAAAACCAGAAGGAACTGGTTTACTCTTGGGTATAGCAAAACAGTCCTTCTAGTTATTTATTGCTTTGGTTGACTGAGTAACAAGTGGTGAAAATATGACCAAAGGTGTCTGTATTTTTTTTACTGCAAAAGAGACTATCGTCTTGTTCCATTTTTAGTGTGAGTGAAGCATTGGAGTGCTTTTCTCACAATATAAAGTTGTGAGAACTCTTTAGAGACAGCAAAATTAAGAGACTTTAATATCATTAAAAAGTGTATCTTCATTATTCCAGTCTCCTTCAATATGAATATTGTTTTCCTAGCCATAGCACATGGGTAAAGGGGCAGAGATGGGTAAGTTCAGCCGCTATGGAGCCATCCCAGTGTTTCAAGTACTAAGCCAAACCATGATTCTTACATTTTTGGATTTAGCCTTTGCTGATTAAATTCAGGAAGGGCGAATTGCTGTGGTTAGAATAAACAAACAGATGAAATAAAAGTGTTCTGAATGGAAGCTTCTTAAACTCCAATCATACAATACTGAAGAGTAAAATATACTCTGCATTGGTTAAAAGGAATTGAATAAGTTAAAATAAAGCTATACACTTACACCCCCTCTCTCATTGTCCATCAAATGATGCTCCTCCATTTGTAAAAGATTTAAAGTGACAGAAATTGCGCTATGATTTTAAAAAGGGATGACCATATTAACCCTCTTTTCTTCCCACCTCTTGCAGAATGTAGACAAGTGGTCCTTTGATGTATTTGCACTAAATGATGCCAGTGGGGATCATGCACTGAAATTCATTTTCTATGAACTTCTCACACGCTACGATCTGATCAACCGTTTCAAGGTCAGTAGTTATAAAATGTGTCTCTTCCTCCATCTCAGATTTTGTTGAACTTCAGTCTCATTCTGCTTTGTTCCATTCAGAATGCAATTTTAACTGTATCTGAGGGCTTTGTGCTCACTGTAGTTTCCCCTAAAGTGTTAAAATAATGTATTTGCAGTAAGCAGGACTAAATGTTATTTAATTGCAATGGGACACCATGAAGAAGGATAGGTTCCAAACAGGCTTCCCCACTGAAGTCAATGGGAAATATATTACACTTGATCCTGTGGGAATGATGGTGTCATTCTCTGGAGATTCATAAGCATCTCAAGCATGCATGGAAAAAAAGTGAGAGCTTGGCTTGACACCGAAGTTTCCAGATCCAAATGCTTTGTATCTTTTACTCCAGCTTCAAACAGGCTTAACTTTGGATCATGAACACATTGTTCTCAGAAGATCTTTTCCATTGTCCCCACCCAAATACTCCATTATCCCTTCCTCCATTGGTGCTTATCCTTTCTGGGGTTTCCCACTTATTTTGGCTGTAAAGGGTTTACAAATATCTCCAACACCTGTACGTCTTCAGAAACTGCCTGTGTGTGGTGAGAAACATCCAAAGATGATAGTTGGTCGGAACTGCACCCTCCCATGATACATCCAAGAGTAAAACAGTGCCACTCTAGCTATAGAAATATGAGAGTTTACAATATTTGCTGTTTAAGTAGATGAAATAAGCATTGGAGAACCCATGTTGCCAGTTGCATATATATGCAGCTGACACCACCTGCAAAACCTCCTCCCTAGAAAGCCTCTGAATTTCATTTTCTCCAGTGTGCACAGTGGAGAAAATACATGGCAAGCCCATAATATGTGTGTAGGCTGGATTTGGCAGTAAAAAACCAGAGATCTGATAAATGATACTGCTCTTAACAGAGTATCTCAGACCTGCTCTATGGTGTGTTTCATTAAAAAATCTGAGATGTGAGTAGTAAAGCAGTGATATATACCAGTGGGTTGTGAGGGGAACAGACAGACACTTGTGACCTAGTTAGAATATTTCTCCAGGGACAATCAATCAAGTGCTGTCTGTTACTTTTCGTACTGCATGTGTCTTCCAGCCGGCATTTAGTAGTGTTCTGACTTGTGTGTATTTATGTGTGGGAATGATTCATCCATAATATGATTACGGATGGGAAAGCCAGTTTGAGGAAGTAAACTTGATTCACTGTGTCTCTTGAGGGTCTCTTTAAGGTGTTTTAGGGTGTTATTTATTTGTGAAATACAAACTGTTCTTTAGGGTCTCTCCCCCTCCAAATGCTAACAATTAAAGATAATTATTTCATTTTTAACTTTGTGCTGCTTTTCTTAGATCCCCATTTCTGCCCTGGTCTCCTTTGTGGAAGCTCTGGAGGTTGGGTACAGCAAACACAAAAATCCATATCACAACCTAATGCACGCTGCAGATGTGACACAGACAGTCCATTACCTCCTATTTAAGACAGGCGTAGCGGTAAGTACAGGAGTTGGCATCCTGAATGCATAATGAGATTACAGCAGTTTTTGCTCACTAAAGAGATGATGTTTATCCACAGTAGAACCCATTTGCCCTGTTGACAAAATTCATTTGATATGGCTGTTCTAATGAAAAGTAGATGCTTAAAATTATTTAGAAAAAGAAGGGGAGTGAAGATATTGATAACTTTTAACAGTGATCTGAGAGAGCATGAATGAGCCAGAAGGTAAAGAGTTAACCATGAGAAATCCAGGCTCGATTCCCCACTCTGCTACAGCTCTCCTGGGTGATTCTGGCAAGTCATTTTTGTTGGGGTTCATTTAAGCTAACTTGATCCACCTAGAAACAAAATGTCTAAGCTTTCTTTTTACTTAGTGGGGCAAGGCAGTACCTTCAGAGGGCAATTCATTCCACTTATCTGAGGATGACATGAACCATCTGGAGATGCTGATCTCCATCCACTCCCTACAGCAAAGCCAGCTGAGCTGGCTTACATAGAGCACCTGCAGACAGCTGAAGACTGAGGAAATGATTCCTCCCGTTATTTGCTTTGCACCTCTGTTTTCCGCCTCTGAAGTGGAAATAGTATCTCAAGATTCTTATAAGTGCTGTGTACCTGCAATTCTATTGTATTGTGCTTTATTTTACTGAAATACTTTCACTTACAACTTTTCAAAAGTAGCCAAAGCAAGCACCTGTAGTTGGACCCTGCAGGGACTCTTGCAATGTAGTGCACAGATCTGAATCTAGATCAACAAAAGTTTAGGCTTTTACTGCAGCTCATACCTTACTGAATACTCTCCAACTGTTCCAAGCTCTATTACTGAGAACTGTTCAAGAAAATGATGAGATTGCATGTTTGCATCTGTCCAAACAGTTTCCAACATTGTTTTGTGTGGCATTAGTATCTTAGGTGTGCTGGAGGACATCACTATAAAAATCTGCAGCCTTCAACACTCTTAGGAATACTTGTGTCTCTGCCTTTACTTTGATGACTCCTTTTTCTCCACAAATCGATGAAGAACTTAAATAAATGCTGCAGGCTAGGCTGTGCTGTGTGGTGGAGCCTGGGACAGAAAAGTGCAAGCTAACAAGGTGTAGTGTAACTTCTGATATGTCTATTAGGCCAGTTTCAGAAACTATGTAGTTGCTTAAGCTTAGGAATGACATATTGTTTGCATGGCCTGCCTTTCTCTAACCCCGTATTGCCACGATAGTATTGCTCTCAATTCTGAAGCTAAACTGAATGCTTTTCTCTCAGGAGTAATGTGCTCCAGTGCCTCCTGTGAACATGTTCTGAGTCTGCTGTGTTCAGTGTAGATTGTACCCAATAGTGGTAATACTTATAGAGTCTGATTTCTTTGAGGAATTTCTTCAAAAACCTGGTCCAGACTGCCTGATTCTGACCTAAGTTACATCAGTTATGCCTGATTTTGTCTGAAGTAAATAGGATTTAACTCAAATTTGCAACTAGTATGAATACATAATCAAAACTCCATCTGAGATCCCAAATTGGTCGCTACTGCTTTTATAGGAATTGGTTAATGAAAATGCACTGAAGACTGTAATCATTAAGAATATTTAAAATGTTGAGTAATGTGAATTACATTATGAACAAATTGATCCCATTCTTCTCCTCGAACAGCTTAAGAAGGACACTTCATCTGGGGCCCTGAAAAGTGACTGCATAAAAGCAGTGCCGCATGTTCAGCAACACTCCTGTGTATGTTCAGAATTGCCTTTTTCTACTTTGCTGCTTCTTGGCCTGTTAGCATCTTAGCTGCAACTCAGCTATGAAAGAATGAGTGCTATTTTATTCTAGCTCATGTTGCCTCAGTGCTGAGTTGTTTTTTTTTTTATTCTGCTCCTCCTGGAGCTTGGCTTCTCTTGTTAACAAAGAGAGAACTTGAAGGACATCAATTACATGAGTGAGCTGTAACATAGTTTGGGATTTTTTCTCTCCGAGAGAGAGAGACCATGTGGCAGGTAGAAGAAGCATGTTTTTTGCGTATGTACATAGCAAACTTGCTATGAAATCACTGAGGTGCACCTATGCTGTCAGTTTAGTGTGTTATTTGGTTTGCTGCAGGTCCTGGGCTCCAGTCGCCCGTGCTGGATAAATGCTAGTTTGCTCCATGGCTCCAAACAGGAGTAAAACAGATAGTGGTGTTAATTAGAAACAAGGTGTTTGTACCATGGCATGCTCCCTACTTGCTGTGGGGTTAAAGATGTTAAAGCCAGATGAGCTCAGGAGCTATTTTTTTCTGCACAGTTAGTTTTCTCAGCAAAGCTGCCATTTCATGATTGATTCCTACCATTCAGGTGAAGCTTTTTTGCCCATCTGGTGAACTAGAGATGTGTTGATGCTTCCATGCATGTTGGCCAAGAAAACTCCTATTTGAATGCTCTCATATATCTTCCTCTTTCTCTCTTAAAACTGTGTTTTAAAGCAGCCAGTGGGAGATTTAGTTTATGTATTTTTTTATCACTTCAGGAATAGTCTTAGTCTAAGCACTGTTACCTCACATTCTCAGTCACCTTGGGTTTTTTGTGCCCCTTTAGGGCAGGGTGAGGATTTGAGCTATTCAGGAAAGATGGTGTGGGAATTTTCTATCATCTTGATGGTTTCTTCAGTTTTGCTACCTCTGTTATATTGCACAGATTATTTGTATGGATGTGTTTAACTTCCCAATAAATTTTTCAGTGCCCAATTCTAACTATTTTAAACATTTTTCTGTTGAGAACTCACTGCCTGTAAGGCTATTGACTTGCATTTGAAAATGGCATTGTACTAAAGCTGTAAGGCATAAGGTAAAAGGCAAGGGAAGGAAACAGAGCAAAACAATTATGATAATAATAAAACTCTGTTTCCTTTTTCACATAATTGGACTTCTCATTACCTACTCGTTGGTTTCAGGCAAAAGATCAAAATGATCAAAACCATCTATGATCAAAATATTAATAAACAATTAAATTCTTGGCTGTCTGCATGCTGGCTGTGTATATTTCAGTATCAATCCTATGTTTCATTCAGTCTAGGACAAGATATTCATTCTCTAGCTTGACACTTACTCACTTAAGTGCCACCAAATGCAGAAAAGTTTGCTTAATTTTCTGTGTCCTTGCTCCATTAAACTGCTTTGGATGTAAGCTCATGTTATTGAATTAAAAACGTGTTTTGTCTGAGTGTGAAGAAAGGCTTTGGAGAAAAAAAAYGAAGCAATCTTTTCCTTATGACTTCTCTACTTTCTCCTTTTCCCCAACTGATAAATCTTTAGGAAATAATAGCCAGGTGAGTATTATAGGCCAGTCAGTTTTTTACAGTGGAACCAGTGCCTGTGAGCTGCCACTACCTAAGGAGATGGTGATGGCAGCAGGATTTGCGTATAAAAAAAAACCAAACCCATACCAAAGATTTCAGTGGGGAGGGGTGGAGAATAATGTACCTGCCTATATCAGCTTCATATAGCTGATAATATCATACAGGTATAATCCTTCTGTTTTCAGCAGCTTGCATTATTTCTTGTTTTCTTGGGTACAGATGTAGGTTTTGTGTTTTAAAGACTTGGATATTTTTTACTGAGTCAAGTTCTTTAAGAAATCACTCTAGAATTATCATTTGAGTGAAATAACATTGCTTCTCCATTTACTGCTCCCTGAATACAAGACTGAGCTTGAATCATTGGGGATAGAGGAGAAGAAGATATTGCAGAAACACCAGGGGGATCCCTGGCTTTATAATCCCATTGTTAATGCTGGAAGTGAGAGCTGAGTTTGCCTGCCTTTTCACCATATGGCAATAATAATATTTATAAAGCGTATGTATTCAGTGCTATACTTATGCACAGTTTCAGAGCAACTTTAAAGAAAGTGCAGCCTCTTTCGTCTTTGAGAATGTAAAATATATTTCCTTAAAGGTAAAGGGGATTAAATTATTTTAGTTTACTTGGTTTTCTTCCGCTTTTATGCACAGTGATTCTCGAATATAAAGGGGTTAGCTCAGGCTAAAAGACAGACCATTCTGAAGGTACATCATGTTAAAACATTAAAGGCCTTTGAATGTTATTATCAGCATTAAATACAGCCCAGTAATATCTCAGTGGAAACACCTATTGCAAGCAGTTTCTGTGGACTATTTAGCCAAGACTATGCAACCTACAGGTTCCACTATACTGTGGGTATTGTGTAGACAGTAAGGACAATTTCAGAAACAAGTATTCAAGTTTTCAAGTGCTAAAGTTGGTCAGAGCAAAACTAACAGCTGTATCTCAGGCTCCATTCTGACTGAGAAGCAAAATCAAGATAGAGATAAATATCTGTCTTCAATTCTTTCTGTAATGTGTTTTGGTCTTATCTCAACCTGGCAACAACTGCACAAACCTGTTGTCCTTTAGAGTATGTCTTCTGAGATTTTCTCTTTCATGCATTTACCTATGTCCATTAAATTATCTATGTCTGTGCTTCTTTCAAAGTCACCTGCTGTTGGGGTGCTTGATGTTTGAAGTGACAAACACAAAAGGAGTCGCCAGTGTTGAAATACTTTCTATTTTAGGGTCTCTGGAATATTTTTCCTCTCTATTTCAGGGGAAACAATGTTCTAGAATATGTACAGAGGCCAGAGAATAAGTATGTTTCAGATTTGCGTCTATAAAAGGGAAATGAGAATTTCTGTACATGCTGGCACTGAAGTCTGAGTCATTCGCCTGAGCTGAATCCTTTGCTTTTGTATTTCTGTTGCTGTAATAAGCTCCGCACAGACTAAGTATCCCATTCAGGCCATTGTGTGGAGTTGCACTCCAGAGGACGTAAAGAAGTGTCTGCTGTTTCCCAGGAATAATCCTAAGCTGTAGTTGTTCCCGCAGCCAAATTTTATGTGGCATTTGGTTTGGGATCTCCTGTAGCACAAGAGAAAAGCACTCTTCTAACCGGAACAAGGTGTTCACAATACAGTGTGCCAGCAGTGACATTTCAGCTTTGCTTCCCTTGTTAAAATGCTTTTTCTACCTTCCCCCCCACCCCTTTTCTCAGTTCTTTCCCCCTCTCTGCAGGGTACTGCCCCTCTCAATGTGCATAGATTCATGTAGTTTGGAAATGAGCCCTGCAGGTCATCTGGCCCAACCTGCTCACTACAGGGTTAACTTCAAATATGCATAGTATATTCACACCTGGTAAACAAAGGCAGGGAACAACATTTTCCTGCTACCAGAGTTTGTTTGAATCAATATCTTATCCTTACTCTAAGATGCGCTGCTGTTCAGTTCATCACTTTCACAATATGTATGCAAGGAGTTTGGACATGCTGGAAAGCAAGACTTTGGTTTCAGAAAGCGTGTTGAGGCCTTTGCTTAGTTGTTCCCACAGGCAAATGATATGTGTCATTAGGTTTGGGATCTAATGTAGTATAGTAGAGCACTTTGCTTAATTCTGGTTTAATTCCTCACCGGGATGAAGCCAAAGACTTCTGAAAAAAAATCATAAAAGAAAATAGGACCCCCCCGCCATTTAAATTGTTAATTACGTATTTGAAATGTGAAAAAGTACTTTCTTCTTCAGTTTTAAATGTTCTGTATAGTGGCCATTTCCTCTAGCATCAAGGGGAGAAGAAAAAAATCATCTGGTTTATCTTCTTTGTACCTTTCATACGCCTCTGTCATGTTCGCAGTTGTTTACAAGCTCTCTCAACAGTTGCATTCCAGACTTCTTTTTTCTTCTCAAAAAATCTTATTTCCCTCTAACCATGCTCAATGCCCTAAAGCTTTTTATCTTTCCTGTTATATTCTTCCTGAGGATGATGCCTAGGAATTAATTTGGTATATGTAGCCATCTCAAATATAATATTTTAGGTTCTCTCATAAAAGTAACATAGAAAGAGAATTTGGAATTCTTCCTGATGTTTTTCTTTTGGAGGATTAGTACACAAGCACAAAATGTAGGGACACTTTCCAAGAGCTGACGTCCTTTTGCTCACTTAATTCTTCTTTCCCTTATTTAACTCTGTTGTTCAGCTGTGATTACTATTTTCTTTGATACTATTTTCTGATTAATCTTGATAATTATTAGGAATTACCTTATGATTCCTTTGTGAACCCACACAATGAGGTGCAAACTGAAATGCTTAAGTGTTCTTTCTCTGATACTGTCAAGAATTACAGGAGAATTTTCCATGCAGCAAACCTGTAAAACTGCAAAAGTGCAGGGTTTCTGTCACATCTGTTTGTACCAAGGTGGGGAGAGAGCACCTCCTCTCCCCTAGACTATTATGATTAATAGGCAGATCATCATGAGCCTATGGGCTCTGAAACTTGTAACTACTTTGGAACAAAAGATAGTAAACTCTGAGGAAAAAAATAGGCTAATTACTGCTGTCTTCACTTTGTAGTATTTTCTTGGAAAGGCATTCAGTTCATTTTGTTAGATTTGGAAACTCTAGTCCTTCCTTTTCCTTTTTCTTTCTGTATACATCAATGCTTTTGTTTACATGCCGATGACTTGCCTTAGTAGCTAATTCTTCATATTTATTATATGTTTTTGAAAGACAACCATGCCTCATTACCCTTTTTTTGTTCTCAGTTTGGAAGCCAATACTTGCTCTTTCATGCCATTTCCTCCCAACCCCCCATCATCTCTGAAGAATTTGTTCTGGATCATTTTTGTTAACTCTTTAGAAATGAAAAACATTCACATTTCCTTGCTCTCTTCCCCTGTGACAGTGTCCTGCTGCTTTCTCAATCATTCCTGATGGCTTTGTTCTTTAAAACTAGCTCTCTGTTCTGCAAGGTGAACTCCATCGCAGACTAGTAAAAGGTAATATTGCCACTTTGATGGAGATTGCATCCATTCTCTGCAGGCTGTTTGCCATCTTGTTTATTTTTCCTTGCAAGGTTGTAGCTGAAAAAGAGACTAAAAGGTTCCAATCATTTACCAGCTATTTTTCCTCCTATTACTCACAAGCCTATTTTGACTCTGTTATTTAAACTGATTTGTTTATCATTCACAGTTCACAATGGTAATCCCAGTCTGTACTCTGTGATCTTTCTCAAATACTGTAATGATATTTAAGTCCTCTCCTCACATGTGTTCCACCCTGTTTCAATACCTACATTACCCTGATCTTGTTCAACAAAGAATGCTTGATGGGGTGCTAAGTTAGTTAGGGTTTTTCCTATATATCCAGTCAGTGTCCTAAGAGACAACACAGGAGACCGCAAGCACAGAGCTTGCTGCCTCAGTGCCATTTTAGGCTTGGGTCATAAGGTCCTGTTGCCATGGGACTTGCCAGCTGATGCCCAGAAGGACCGTTGTGGTTGCATTAGACTTGCTGGCTATATGTCTTATAGTAGTTCTGCGTGTGTAAGTAATATTGATTTGCTGTGCCTATCCCTAGATGCTGCGCCTAATTTTTTTCTCTCCTTTGCACTGCCTCCATTTGGCAAATGGTAGAACATGGCTGAGGAATTGAAGCCCAGATCTGCTGTATGCAGCTGATGCGTATTTTTACCCCTTATAGTTGCCAGAAGGTTGTTATGTGAAAGTTGAAATCATGTTCCTCATCAGCTGTAAAACATTCCCTATTCACAAGTAACACCTGGAAATAGAAACATAATGGAAACTTGTCCACCACAAGCGCTTTCCTTTCCTGTCCTGGACAAGTTCTGTAAAAATGAGGAAATAGTTTAGTCTCTGTGTCTGCTAATTTCTTGATCTCTTCTCCTCACTTTCCCCTCAAAAAAAAAAAAAAAAAAAAAAAAAAAAAGTCAAAAGCTACCTTGATGATGATCAGTGGTTTTGAGCAAAATATCTGTGGCAAGTGTCTTCAAACTGAAATCTTTAATGCTGAGGCTTGCTTCATTCTCGAGCTGCATGGCTACCTCAGGAGAAGGGGCTAGTTCAGGCACTGAGGTGACAAATAAACATCGTGATTGCTGTGATTATGCAGAAATTACCATGGAAGGGAGGAAGAGAGCCAGTTAGGTTTCTGTGTGCAGAGCCATACAGATACTGGTGGTTCCCTGACATGTGGTTAACAGACCAGTGGTGTCCCTAAGCCATAGTAAACATCTAGAGTGGATTTATGAAACCATACTGTCTTTACTGGATTTTGAATTAAAAGGCAGTTCGTACATGAAAGTCTGTGAAAATGCTTGCAGGTTGACAGTGTGCTGTCACCCAAAATATGTGGCAACCACTGTGGTAAAGGTTGCTTCCAAAAGGTAGGAGCGTTTTGTAAAAGCATTTACAATATCTACAGAATCTAGAGCCTTTGTCTCTGATACACTTGATTTTAACAGCACTTCTAGCATGTTACCAGTGGAAAAACAGACATAAAATGATTGATTGACTCAGAGAAAAATCATTAAAGCATCTGAGTCATTTAGAAGTCTAAGTCAAAAGTGACTTAAGCGTTGAAAAATGAGACTTTGGCTAGGCAATTAGGAAAAAAAAAAGACCTCAGGGCTTTCTCAAATGCTTCTATAAATTATAAGTAAATAACAAGACGTACGTCTTGTGAGGCTGTGTTCCCTCTTCTCCTCATGATTCAGTGACTCACAAAGACTCTTCTAGTTACTGGAAATTAGTGACATTCTTCTGTATTTGAGGCTCTGCTACCCAAGTGAGCAGAGCTGAAGATATCTACTGCTGGTGGTACGTGCATACCTACATATGTATCATCAAGTTCTGCCTGAAGAACCTTGATTTTCTTGAGGTTTCCCTCTCTCTCTTCCTCCCACTTTGCTGTCTAAGAAGGGCAAATATTACTCCTCAATCTGTCTCAAGCCTTATTAGCTCCTGAAACCATTTTGCTGAAGTTCAATTTAGTTAGATGAAGCTTCAGGGAAAACACTGGTTTATCTTTCATGTATCAGCAAGAGAAGTTTACCTTGGAACAGCTGGCAGGCTGCAGGGAAAAGGCAATGATGTGCAGTGTTGACTGTCAGCAGGGGATAGCTTGCCTTAAAAGACAAAAGCCTTAATGCCTGGGAAAATAACAGTTTATCTGATTGCTCTGTAATCTCTTTTCAGCACTGGCTAACAGAGCTGGAGATCTTTGCCATGATCTTCGCAGCTGCCATCCACGACTATGAACACACTGGAACCACCAACAACTTTCACATCCAGACACGGTGAGGCCACTGTAAATCACTAGGAAGGGATGGGAAATGGAGGGGAAAACCTGTGGAGAGTAGCAGCACAGCTGTACAGAAGTGCAGGAGCTTTTGCTTGCAAGTGTCACAGGAGGAAAGTTCACTTCCTTAGGCTGCATTTAATTTTCTCTTGCTTAGCCATTTACAATGGAATGCAGGTATTCTAACTTCCTGAGCATTGCTTTATATTAATAATCCAGAAAAATGAAAATCTCAAAATATTTCCATGTAATTCACCAAAGACAAATTGCTGATGATTATTATAATGACGGTGTAGTTTTGGAGAAGATGAGTATTTCTCCTGGTTGAATTTTAAGAATCAAACATTTACCTGCATAAATCAGGTATTCCTCAATATCTCTGTGCAGTAGTGAATACCAACACTACACACAGATACTGGTTTTGCTTTATTAAGTACCACACCTGCAGCAAGGGCATATGTTTACAATTAACTGTTCAGTAATAAGTTATCACACTCATATCACACTCACTTTTTAAAGCTTTGGAAATTGCTGGAGAGTACTTAATTAGTCACAGACTGGACTGGACTGGCATTGTTTTGGAACTAAGAGAGAGATGAAGAAGATGGCAATGTTCAAGGGTATGCAAAGACTGTGAAGTGTCTAGTTCCAGTGATAATTGGGCACCTAATGTCTGTGTATTATTTTGACAATGTGAATCTTTTGGTGCCAATAACAAAATGAGATGTCCTCAACAGACAATGGACAGACTTGGGCATTTTGACGATGCATTTAATCTTACCCTAAATTAGATGTCTAGAATATGTTAGCTGAAGCATGCTTTGTATCACAGCTATCTAAAGGCTGATAAGGATAAACCACACATATGCTCAGTAAAGCTTGGGAACAGTGACAGGCATTTCTGTCTCTGTTCTAGGGCTAGGCACACTCGTAATTCTTACAGCCTCATGCATGCAAGAATTAGGGATCTAATTTCATTCCTGTAACATCAGAGGGTGTAAAATGTCAGGGGAGAAAAATATACACTGCTCTCTGGTAAGCAGAACTGAGTGGAGACTATAATAGACTACACTCACCTAGCATTGCCATTAACTTCCAGCAAGCACTTCATCTTCAGACCAGTTCAGCCATTCAGCAATCTCAGATCCATGCCCTGGAGCTAAAAATAAGGTGCAAAGTACCTTTGGTCTTACTCTATCCCAACAGCAATTGCCTTTCTGGACAGCATAGTCTAATGCACAGATGACAGAAGGCAGTTCAGTTATATCTTGTTTACAGCTGGTTTGCTGTTCTGGAAACAGTATTGGGACACATCTTGCAATTGCTTACTTGGACACAGTCAGGCTTCAATATGAGAGTAATATACACAACAGCTGGAAAAGAACCTCATGATTCAACCTCAGATCTGTGCATCTCTCGCAGTCAGAAAGCGCTCTGTATCTTTTCTTTAAATATGTAACAAAGAGACCAGGTGAGACTCAGCTGATGAGGTAGATTTCATGGCGAATTTTGATCTTTAATTTTCCTTTACTGAATAACAACAGTGAACAAACTATTACTAGTGCTCATAAAATGCTAGTATCTGTGCTATAGGAACTAATCTTTGTAGCTGATCAAAGGAAAATTTTTGATTGTGAGACTCTAGATAGAGAAGAAACATAACCTTTCCTGTGTTTTCTTTTAAACGCTAGGTCAGATTCTGCTATTCTATATAATGACCGGTCTGTGCTTGAAAATCACCACATTAGTGCAGCGTATCGTCTTTTGCAAGATGATGAAGAGATGAATATTCTGTCTAACCTCTCAAAGGATGATTGGAGGTAAAAAAGAACATGGTGGCTGCTTAGGAACATTGTGGCTTTGCCATATGTTGTTATTGCCTTGTTTGAATGGTAATATGCATTACTGCATATTGCACATTAGTATTTTTATTGCTAAGGCAAAAAGAGCTTTAAAAAGTGTTTATCTTGCTTATTTCTGTTTTTGGTTTTCATCTCTTGTAGTCATGAGACTAAACTCAGAGACCATGAATTATAATATACAGTTGGACTCCCATGTAATTTCGACGTCTCAGACACACCCTTGTACACATATCAGGTTGTGAGTGAGTGTAAAGGTAGCCTGCTGTTTGTTCATGCTAAAGCATAAGCATAACCTTTATCTATTTTGAGACCCCCTTTACCCTGCCTGAAAATTGTAAATGGGACTAAATGAAAATAAGAATCAAGTCCAAGGAGCTATAAATCAGTGTAATATATATCCCAAGGTGATGTAAGAAGCTGTAATTCAAAATAAGCCTCATGAAACATATGATTTATGTGCAAAAATCAGCCCATGACTTGTTTTTTAATAGCAGATAATTCAGGCTGATGGGGGCTTTCTGTTTTTGTGTTATTTTTCTGAACTCCAAGGGGCGGTACTTTAAAAATAACCTGGTGTGCTAGACAGGAAGAATCCTACTCCATAGTCTTTCTCATGGGAAGGAAAGAATCTTGTACTGTCTTATGTAACACGTGGTGCCTCCTGCATACATTTAAACCAGACACAGTGCTGAGCAGTCAGTTCTTGTTATTTTAATGGGAACTGGAGGAACTGAGCCCTTCTCGGGGACCTGGCCTCCGGTAAGCTGGTCAGCGAAGGCTTTGCTTCCCAGTTGCTTTGGCCTGAATTTCCTGTGTATTTCAACTTATGAACAGGGTGGACAGTGACACGATGCTATAGATGGGTGCCAGAAATAAAACCCAGGATCTGAAGTGGCTGGCTGCAGTCAGTAGGAGTGTTGCGGAGGAGTGGCCTGAGAAATTCTACCCCCCAATATAGAAAATAGGCTCATGGTGGGCAGCAAGCAAGAACTTAAAGGAAAAAAAAATCTGCATTGAGGTGTTAAAAATCAAATTTATTTTTTAGCTAGAGCTGGTAATGCCTTGTTAGATATTGGTAGCAAATTACTGTTTCCTTTTATGTTGGCAGGGGAAATGCAAGGAACTAACTGACTAGACACAGCAGCCTTAGAGGCACTGTCTAACCGAGAGCAGCTGAGCAGCTGCTGGAGACTGCTTCATTGCATAGGCACTGTCTTTAGGAAAACAGTCTGCTTTGAGGCTTTAAGCTGTTGTTGCTTGAATCAAAACTAGCTTCAGATGTTCTCATTAGTTCCATAGTGTCAAAATGTGCGTGCTGCTGAGGTAGGTGCTTGTATTTGAAGTTTCAAAGATTAACCTGTCTCCTTTAAGAAATACAGTAACTGCCTGAACTAATATTGAGTGGTTTGTATTGCTTATTTGTTCTCCCTCAAGTAGGACCTTATTATTTTGTAGCTGCCCATCAAGCAGCAGCTGCAGAATAAAGGCCATTAGCTGGATGTGCGCTAATGCCAAAACGCTGTGATTTTTGTGTGCCTTTGCCTCTGACTGCCAGTTTGAAGTCCCGTAGGCGAACGTTTGGGAAGTGCTGGAAACATCAACTGATTTCAGCAGGATCTGAGGTGTTGATAAAAAACAAGAAGCCCCCAAGTTTCTCTGACTGGCACCCAAAAACAACACCGTCTATATCAAAGAATGCTTTTAGAAACTATGTAAATGTGTCCAAATATAACTGTATTTTTGTAGACATACCTGATAGATCTCTCTCAGCAAAAGGCCCAACGGCTGGTTTTTGGAAAGCATATTCTTAAGTGCCTTTTTGAGCTGAGGGCCCATTAAAGTCTGATGTTATTAGTAAGAAAAAACCTGAAGATCAGGACATTTCTCAATCCTATTTTATTGGTTTTGTGATATTCAGTCATCTAGTTAGGGAGTGTATTTTCAGGAAAGAAATGTGGAAAATACGAGCTAGATTTTACTTGCTTGGGAAAATAGATGGGCACAGGTTTTGTAGGGTAAGCTGATGAGCCTGAAAGATATCTTTTGGGTTATAGTCAGGGAGAAAAGAGATGAAGGCTTACTTGTGTTTAAACTACATTTTATTCTCTGTTTTAAAACCTTCTGATGCTTATTAAATATTTGAAAATCAGTTGAGTTGCCTCATTTGATGAATCCCGTTTGCACAAGTCATCAACAAGTAAATGAAGAAATTATAACAAAACCAGATCACATTGAATTAAGAAAATAAACTCCAAAGTGAACAGATGCTTTCCAAGATACTGGAAATAGATGTTATAGATGTCATTTCTGGCACTGTATTTCATTGTTAATAATTTCCATGCAGTTTATTGAAACAGAGCATATTTAGTGCAAGCCCTTTACTGTCAAGTACAGGATTAAAAAGGCATCTGGAAAATGTTTACCTCCTTAACTCTATATCAGAATATGGCTTTGGGAAGTAACCTTTAAAGCAATACTGAATTTGTCAGTAAAGCTGCTTGGGGTTTTGTCCCTCAGATAATTCTGAGCACTCCGTCTCAATCAATGTTATTCCTTTGGAGACCACAGAGACAAACCTTGAATGGTTTTGACTAAAGACAGCTTTGTTCAGAGCCTTCATTTGTGCATGATAACAGATGCATGGCTATATAATCCAGGATGGGCACATGCATTATCTGAGTGTTATACCTTCAGTGACTATCAGCCCTTGAAAATATTTCCTTGAAGGCAGCATTCTTCCTTTATCTATTAGTTTCCAGAAGAATAAAGAATTGAGACCTCAAATGGGCAAAATAGACAAAATAGCTTATTGCAGGAGATCTCACTGTTGGTTCCTAGTGTATGGATTAGATGATCTAAAATAACCTTTTCCTGTCCATTTCTCATGAGTTCATGGGAGTGCAACTCCTTCACTAGGATACAGCACCAAGGTGAGCAGTGATACAGAGGACATCTACATCCAACAAAGTATCCAACAAAATGATGTAATGTTCCATGAGGCCAGAAAGGTAAAGCCATGAAGTAATTGTTCTAAAGAGCAAATAAGATATTTTCCAGATGGACCAATGGAAGGTTTGGAAGTATTTAGGTGTAAAGTCAGCTATAGTTTATCTCAGCAATTGGTAGTAAAATGCCATAAAAGTGTTGCTGTACTTCCTCATGGGACTGTGTCAGATACCATGTTTTCATGAGAATAATTTGCAGGGTATTGGTTAAAAAACAAAAAAACAAAACCGTGACATTGGCCATAGTGTAAGTTATTATGCAGCGTGTGACAGTAATAAAACAAGAAACTCCAAGTTTCCTTCTTCTCCAATTGCTTTTCCTGCCTCCGTTCCCTGACAGCCTGCTCTCTTCATCTAAGTGTGCCCTTCCCTGATCCTATAGGGTTTATTAAAAGGCCTGGGCAAATTATCTTAGAATTTATTTTCGAATTTGGTAACTTCTGAATGGTAGGTTATAGGTGTAAGGATGTGGTGTACCCGTACTTCTGGCCTCAGGGAAATGTACATTCTACTGCAAGATATAACATCTGAAAATGTAACAAGACATCCTCAAATCCATAATTTGTCAGCTGAGCAGCACAGCCAGATTTATAAAATAGGTTTGGGTCCACAAGGGACCTTCCTTTGAGGGGACCTGCAAGAAAACCTGTCCCCAAGTTAAAGTAGCTCTTTTGCAGCAAGAAGTCCCTGGGACACTTTCGTGTGATTACATTTTTGTTGTCACAAAACCTTGAATTTTGTACCAAGACTGGCCTTTTAGCCAGCTTGATTTCAGTAAATGTGCTCCTCATTTCTCAGGCTGCTTTCAAAAATACAATATTTAAAACATTTCCAAGATCTCTGGAGCACAGGTCTCTGGAGTCTCTCTCAACCTTGTGGGAAAGAATAGGCTTTGTAAATGTGTGTGTTCAGTGGAGATGTGTCAGTGTCCCCATGTGCTGGAAGATTAAATAGATATTTTGGTGGTGTACTCTAAGTTATGTTTGCTCTGGGCTCACACTTGCATTTCAGCCCAAATTCACCCACATTGGCTTTCACTTTGTCTCTGGTTTGGAGTGAACCCATGGACTTTCCAGTTGGGGGGCTAGAAGTCCTTATTCCATGAGCACTTTCAGCTGCCGTATGCTGGCACTGCTGCTAAAAGAAGCAGATTTTTCTCTCATGCCTCCTCTTGGCAGTGTTGACAAGGCAGGGTTTGTGCCACTGGGAAGCGAACCAGACCCAGGACTGGGGAAAAACAAAAACCAAAAATAATGTAAAACCAGTTTGTTTGAAGCCATGTCATTTGCTTGAATGCTGCCTGGCTGTGGAAGTGCTTGCACATAAGGGTAGGAATGAGGAGGTGAGTATGGTGGGGAGGGAGCAAGGCCAGCTGATGCCATCGTAATGTGTGCACAGGATTGCCGGGGGTGCCTTCGGTTACCTGCCACCCTTGGGACAGGGTGAGCACAGCGGTCTTGGGTCTCTGTGTAACAGAGACTCGGGGCTGGAACTTGAGCACTGCCACCAGAGACAACAGAGACATGCTCAAAATAGACTATGTCTCCATGAAATATTCATGAAAAGAATAGCAAACTTTTACTTTTAAATGACAAATGACCCGTTTTGAATCTTCCAAATTCCAGGCTGGTACCCTAACCTTGGGCTGTTCTTCCTCTATTACAGCTTTAACCTGTGGAGAGCTGAACTGAGAAAAAGAGAAAATAAATTTGTATTGTATGCTAGATCAGAGAGTTTTGATATTTTAAAAGTTCTAAGACATCCACACTGTCTTCAAAGGAATTTCAGTCAGATCCTTACTAATATGTTTAAAAGAAAATTCATACAGGTAACCCTGAGTAATACCAGACAAGTAATATAGGTACTCTAAAGCAGGGGTAAATTGATTAGGATCAATAGTAATATAAAAACTAAAATGGAGGTTGCAATTAGAAATTATAATTTTATTCCTGTTATAGAAAAGGTTTATTGATACATGGTAATAAGATAACTTCTCTACATATTTTACAAACGAAAGCTAACATTACATATAACAGAACAACTTTTAAATATGTTGTTTTTCCTTTAATAATATGAGTAAACTTTCAACATAGGTATCAACCTGTTTGCAAAACATTTGGTTTTAGTCATTTTGATAGAGATTCATATTTCAAAGTTCACATGCTTCATGTCCAGGCCTTAAACAGTCTTTTTGCTAACTTCTAAGAATGTCCGATAGAAGAAATCAATTCAAGAGTTTTGTGCTTAATTAAAGAAGGAGTATAGTAGTGGGCTCTTCACAAACATCTAGGATTTCTCGTAGCAAGGGTTAGCCACCTGGCTTAATTCACAGCCTTCCCACTCTTCTATTTGTAGAAAATCATTTGTCTTTCTCCCCCTAACTGAAAGAGGAATAACAGAAAGAATGACATACAAGGCAGAAGAGCTGTCAATAGTTTGCTGATAGACACAAAAGAAACTGAAGTGTGTCTGATTTTGTCATTCATTTTTCTTTTCCCTTGCTCCTCTCATCATGATGCCATCCAAAAGGGAATTCAGGACACTGGTGGTTGAGATGGTGTTGGCCACCGATATGTCCTGTCACTTCCAGCAAATCAAAGCCATGAAGAATGCTTTGCAGCAGCCAGAAGGGTGAGTCACTTCACGACACTGTACAGAGAGGGATTGCATTCAGCTGATACATTGACACTGTGTTTGACTTAAAAAGCACCTTTCCAGAGGCTCTCAATCTCTTGATGTCTGCATCAGTTCTATTTCTGCAGTTGAATTTTGAATGAATTTGCTTAGGAGTGGACTGACACTGCCCCCACCCCCATCTCTAGTCTGTGCCGATGGACCAAAGCTTTGCAAAGGTCACAATGTTGGGATAAGCCTCCCTGGTCATTTCCTTTGGCATATCAGGGTAATATCAAGGACATGATCCAGCTGGACTGAATGGTCTCTACAGTTTGATTATAACTAAAGGCTATAAGATCTGCAGAACTCAACTTCTGCATCACCCTTCTGCAGATGGTAGCACCTGCCACCATTGCAAGGGGCCTGCTCCATGATCACAGGAAAGACAAAAATAATTTGAAATGCACCATGGGAAGGACTTGAAAAAGAACAGACGGAGCAATAGGGGGAAGGCCTTTTCTTTTTCTCCAGTGAGGCCCTGGGAGCTGGAATATCTTGTCCACAACCCTTCCCCTCCCCAAGAAAATTTACATTGCAGAAAGCTTTGCTTGAAGGTCAGTTTTTCACCTTGGATGCAGTTCTGCCTAAAGCCTGTCAGGGCAACTAGCTGGTCTGTCCTCTCAGAAGCTACAGCTCTTTCAGCTATTTCAGGCAATCAAAAGCTGGAATTAAAAACTGAACCCAGCTATCCCAAAAAAGCATTACGTACTGGGCTCTTGGGCTAACCCCTCAGGTTATAGTTTTTAAAAATTTACAGCTTCTTTTTTCTGTAGAACCAAGTGCAAGGATCCTCACACTAGGTCAGGATTCTGACTTCACACTAGTTTTCTATCAGTGGAACACGCTGCATTTACCAGTTACAGTGTAGGCTCAGCAGTGCCAGCAAAATGAGATCCTGTTTACTACACTAAGACAGTAGGGACTAAATCCTCTTCTGAGTTGCATAAAAATAGCCCAGCTGAAATGGGGAACACTGCAACTCCTCAAACATGCTTGTACAGACAGGCAACCCAAGAAAGGAACTCAGCAAGGCTAAAACCAGTTTCTCTTTGCACTTAATGTCTCCGTTACAACGGGAGGGGTATATCTGAGAAGTCAGACACTTAATCTTTCATAGTTGTCAGGTTTTGTGAACACTTAGTCCATTAATATTCTTGCCGAAGATTCTAACGGGCTCATTTCCTGCTTTAGGTGAGATTTTTGTCATTCTCCAGTGCAAGAGCAGACAATTAACTTGTTTGCTCCTTTGGGTTTTCAGAATTGACAAGCCGAAAGCCTTATCACTGTTGTTGCATACAGCAGATATCAGTCATCCAGCCAAGGCCTGGGACCTCCATCATCGCTGGACCATGTCTCTGCTGGAGGAGTTCTTCAGACAGGTAAAGCTGAGGAAATTCCTCTGCATTTCTGCAGCACAGATGGAGTGTGTAGAACTGGGCAAGGAAGTAGGAAAATATGGACACATCTTTTTCTTTTCCCCCTAATTTTCTAAAGGACATTTTAACTGATATGAACCTTTCTCATCTGACACCTGTGGCGCTGCTTATTATGTCTCTTGGGAATGTGCCTGTAGATATAGGCATTATCTATATAGTAAAAATTCTGATTTGGGAAGCTAAGCTGGGCCAGTTACTCTTATAGGTTCAGTGTGTGTTTCTAATGATCAAAAGTCAGAATATTTGACATTGTGCTTAGCTGTAGAATCATAGAAAACAGGTTCAGATAGCTATACTTCAGAGAGCTCTAAGTATATCGTTGGGGTAGATAAGAAAAACGCATTACCCTTACTTTAGATGAAGTGAACTGATTTACTTTATAGTTCACAATGGGCCTTCTGTTGACAGACCCACAAATCTAGACAAATCATTAAGCTCAGTGTGATAACTATAAGCTCCCACAGCTGACTAATTAAAAGCATTTAAAGAACTATCTTAAAAAAAAAAAGTAAAAGTAAACAGAGCACTTAGGGGTGTATGTGATACTTTCCACCAATATGAATTACTAAACTAAGCAGAAAACTAATTACTTAATTTTCCTCCAAAGTTCAATAACTTCATGTTTTGTAGTAAAGCTGAATGCAAAAAAGAAAAAAATACGTGACAATTTAAAAAAGTTTAAACAAAACTTTAAAATGGTATCAGTTTTTAAAGGCATTGTGGGAATCTCTCCTTAATGAGGACAATGCAAAACTTTGCTTAGAAATGAATTCTTTAATTTGTTTTTCAAACTAAGAATGGATTTGCTAGGTGGAGGAAGGTGGATTATGGCTGCAGTTGTCTCTGTGTTGCCACGCAGGAGGCTTATGTAATGAGGGTGATTTTCACATATATTTTAGAGGAAACTGCCACTGACCATATTTACGCTTTCCCAGCTCAGAAGGATACTAGATCTGATAAAAACTTATGCCCACCTTTTCATTTATGTTCTATTAACACAAAAAAGAAAAGTTCAGCCATTCCTATGCCTACAGAAGGTTTTTTCTGGTTAGTTTGATGGTTATTTTAGTTTCCATTTGACATCAGTTGGAACAGTGGCACAAAGTTCAACACAATTAAAGTGAGCTGCTGATTTAAAACATTGATTCTATAGTAACAGGCTATTTAAATTTGAATGCTTATCAGGGAATATTGAAACTATGTCATCCCATATATCTTCTTAGTATAATCTGTTTTAGAGCAAGTGAACCAAGTTAAAGGGCATTTTGAGAATGTGCAGCTTGAAAGACTGGCAAAGATGGGGTTATAACACTTGGTCTTCTGCCAAGGGATGCTTCTGCCAGGTAGTACCAGAAATGGACTTACAGTTCTGAGAGCTAGAAAGAGTGTTTGGATTTTTGTTCTTAAGCACTTGTGTAAAATGTTGAGAATGTCATTGTCATTTTTTTCCTTGGTGGGGAGAGGAGGGAAATAAACTGCATTTGGCCAGCCCTGACTAGTGAATTCCTTATCTGAAAGACCAAAAAGAACATGCAAACAAGCTCAAACACTGAGGGATGAGTCCTGACACTGACGTTTTCTCTTGAAAGATTGTCCCTGAGAACTGAGTTCTTCTGGGTTCTCTGGAGAACTGCGCTGGGAAGTGTTCTTGTGCTCTAGAGGTGTTTTCAGTTGATGCATAGAAATACCAAACAGGCAGGAAAAACTCTGATGAAAGATTCATTGGAATCAAGATGCTTGACTCACAAACTTTTCTTTGGATTACAACATTGTCAGCCAGTCTCAAATTCTCTAAAGATAATTTGCGTTAAAAAAAAAAAGTTACAAACTTTATTAAAGAAAGTAAAATGAGAGGCTTTTACAGTCATCACCTAAAATATTACAGAAGTGCAATGGGTCTTGTCTTTTTCTAACCTCTTCTCAATTTTACTTCTCCAGGGTGACAAAGAAGCAGAACTAGGGCTTCCCTTTTCTCCGCTGTGTGACCGCAAGTCTACTATGGTTGCTCAGTCTCAAATAGGTATGGCCCTTTTGGTGCATTCAAAGTAGCAATCTTAAAAGCAAAACTTATTCCTCTTGTGGGACTAAGATCACAGCGATCTCTCATCATTTCCAATTAGGTTATAGAGGGGAAATAAAGTGCAATGGCGTTATTTTCTCCAGATCAACAATTCAAAGCTGAGAAGCCATTTTATTTATGGTAGTGGTTCCACACAATAACCAAATTACCTCTAACGTGACTGCAAAGCCAACCAGTGCGCAGTTATGACACTAACACTTTGGTTTTCTGAGCTGTGAAGATGAGGCGTGTATAGCAACATTTTGTGATATGATTATCATTGGTGGATATGGAACCCTAATGTCAGTCATTTTGAAAACTTGCAGAAAATTGTTATGTTTTTTTCATATATTTGCCCCTCACCAAGTGTTTCAAGCTGAACGGTGTTTTCCACCAAAGCTAAGCAAATATCAAATCTTTTTCTGCTCCATCCTTTCGGAAGCAGAGGAGATTTTTTACAGGCTCATCAATTGCACTTTCTCTATGTCTTCTCCAGCTACTGAGTGAAAAATTAGGAAATGGAAGAAGCAACAAGCCTAGTGTTTGGGGAGAAAAGAGGGGTTAAGTAAGCTAGACCTGTTCAGGAGCCTGGAAGCAAGAAAAGACAACTGAAAAAGTAGATTTGTGGGTGAATTTTTATACCTAGGAAGCAAGTGAAGAGAAAGCAGATGATGGTTGTCTAACCTCGACTATAGAATAGGGTGCCAAATGGAACAACACAGGAAAGAAAACGCTGACCCTCAAAATGAGGGAACTGGTTCTAGTTTTAAAGAAGCAGTGATAAAATGTCTTAAAGTAAAAAACAAACAAAGAATTGGAAGTATGAAGTTTCTCATCTGTCTTCTGAGCTGTAAAGGGCTGGCCAAAGAGCAAGATAAAGATATCCTGAACTTAGGAAATTTCAGATTCACATCTGTGGCTCAGAGCCATTTCTGTTCAAAATTGCTTCATTGTTCTCATCAGGCGAGCCATCCTCTGAGGTGACTCCATCCCAGACTTTCCTGGCTTTGGAGGTTTAGACAGTTCAGCCAAGAATCTGAACTTGAAAAGCCCTAAGCAGGCCTGGTCTGGTTGCCAGACTCGTAGCATTTACCTCTCTGCAACAGGAACTCAGAAAAGGGGGTATGTGTGCAGAGGATGTAATTGCTGAGGACATTTGTGCTCTGTCAGCACCTCGGTGGAGGGAAGAAGCAGCAAACTTTAAGAGCTACAGCCTCAGCTAGAGCCCATATTGAGGACTTCTAGGCAGAATACTCCTCTTGCTCTGCACTGGGAAAACATGATCTCTTTCCTTAGCTGGTGTGAAGGGAAGGGCATGTAGAGATGTCTTTTTTTTTTGCATTCATCTGAGCTGCTTTCAGACATATCCCTCACTTCTTACAGCAGAGAGGAGCAGTGCTTCCCACACGGCCCCTCTGAGCTCCAGCATAGGGTCGCGGTGTGTTTGGAAAAGCAATTTGCCTTGTTCTCCTCTTTTATGTTCCTTTGCTTGGGAAGGCCAGGAGAGCCAAGAAACTTCTGCACTGATATCTGTTGCCAAGCCACTGCAAAATTAATGACAAATTAAACCATCACCAACACAATTACACGTTACAAAAGAGGCATTCCATCAGTATACAAAGGCAGCCTTATTTAGTTATACACTACTTGTCATTATATCGAATTTGTGCAGTTTAGTAATCCATTGACATTAATAGGCTACTCTATAAATCTTCTGATATTATAAAGTTTTCATTTCTCGGTCTGCTGCACATATTGGCAATGTCTTTCTATAACACCTGCTTTATTAAATCAAAGCCTCTTACATTTTCTGCCTACGTACTTGAGGTAAGGCTCTCAAAGTTCTAGGCGAGATTTTCAGAGAAATATTCTGTTCTTATTCATTTATTTATCTGATTAATAGCTTTAACAAATAGTTCTCTGGAATAGTAATCACTGCATTTCTTTGCAGAAGAAAGTACCTCATGAATTCCAAATTGTGTTATTATCTGCAGTAAGCAGCCATCAGTTTACACAAATAAAAAGAATCTGTCATTTGTGAAATAAAATCGTGTTCTTGGTTCTGTCAGGGATGAAGCCTAGAAATCCTGTTCTGGTGGCTTGGCTTGTTTGTAGTCTCTGGTTTGCTACTCTAAGGTCTGTGCAGATGCAACAAACAGAGCGGACAAGCATTTTTATTGATGAAAGGTTTTCAGAAATGCAGGCTGAAGGCTTTGCAGTATGGACATTTTCCATGGAAATGAAACACGCTAGCAGCAAAAATTTGCTCAAAAGAAAGGCTATGTCTTTTCTGTCATTTCAGTTTGTAAACAAAGTGCTGAGAGTAAGCTCCATCAGAAGAGATTCATGTCTGAAAGGGAGGCTTCTAATCAAAGTGGGGGAGACGAGCAAATTGCAATGAAAACCAGCCCAAGACTTGTATTTCCCAACAAGAGTATTAGGAGAGTTAAAACTTCTCTGTCTGTCTCAGACTGTGGGAATCTTGTTTGACTGGAGATCAGTCTCTGTTGTCATCATCCTCTCTTGCAGCTGATAAGTGTAGCAACATCCTTTTATTTTTGTCCTTTAGTTGGCAAGAAAGAAAATTACAGCTTCAGAAAACATTGGATAAAGGCTCAGTGAAAGCTGCTGATTTTTTGTGGTCAGCTCTAGGGAAACTTCTCTAACCACTGGTCATCGTGGGGATGTTCTCAGGTTGGAATAAAAATAAACTCTCAGCAGATGCCTGGAATACCCTATCTCAGAGTGCAGCAGTAATTGATAAAATCATCCTGGTCACTGGGGTACAGAAATATTTACTGCACTCATGCTATTGAACCAGAAAAACGATGATAAACTGATTAGCATCAGTAGATTTTTATTAGTATATTATTCAGCTCATTATTTGATATTTTTTAAGTTATCAAACTGAATTACAGTATTGAAGACTTTAGAATATTGGATGGGCTTGGGAATATGACATAATTCACATAATTATTAATAAAGTCCCAAGCTTTGTTTCTATTATAACAGATTATATTTCCTAATTTTATTATAATACCCATTTAAAGGTGACAGAACTGAATAACTTACTTGGATTATAGGAAATAGAGAAGAAAATAGCACATACACTTTCCTTCAGTAGAGAAATAATTTCACCACCCTTGCTTCTGTCTTATCAAAGAAAAATTCACATTTATGAAGTCAGAGAGTCATCTCAGTTTTGTTGGTGGTAGTGGAACAAATGGCAGTACTATTGTCAAGTGGAAGTCACAAAATATTGTGGCTTTGGTTTATATTCCCCTTCACTCTGCAATTTTTTTTTTTTACCCCTGGAGGATCAAAGAAGCCAAATCTGATTTCTGGAACTCTGAGGGTCATGAGAGCATCAATTACATACACATGTGTGTGTGCCTGCCTGCCTGCCTGCCTCAGAGTTCCTGTGGCACATGTAACACTCTTCTCAGTCAGTGCATTTTGCAGTGTCTTAAAAGTTATATGAATTTTGGTGGGATTGTCTAGATTGTGATCCAGCACACAGTTTCCTGTCATGGCTTTATACTGCATACATTTCTGATTAATTCCCTGAGAGGAAGGGAGTTCTTTTTTCCCTAAATTTGAATAGATAAGACCATGTCAGTGTTACAGAGGCACGTGATTCAGGTGTTCAGGTAAGACTGAAAGGCTCTGTACTGCATATTTTCTCCAGATTTACAGAATATTAGAATGGAAGTCTGAGAGCTTGCAAGTAATGTTTTTAATTAGGCTAGGTGTGAAAATAGGCTTAAATACCCATCTTTTAGAAATTTAGCAAAAAGTAGGGGAATTAGGAGAAACAGAGGGAAATGGAACTAGAAGGATGTTCAGCTGCTTTGGATGCTAGATGTGAATCAAAACGTGTAAATTCAGATGCTTTGCCAGTGTGGTCTGTTCTCCCTTTATTGTTCCATTATCAACCAGAATCGCCAGGGTCTGCCATAGAAGTATACCATAAGCCAGGCACAGAAATTTATAATGGTATGATTGTATAATTCTAACAGTTGATAATAACCAAAGATTTAAACATATGATTTGGTAATATTCTCTTAGAGCTTTTTTTTAATGTTATCTTCAAGGAATATCCTCAGCCAAACCCCATGTTGAGCTGGAGGCAAGCTTGAAGTTGTATGGTAGCAATATAGAGAAGAACATTTTATACTGCAGCCATAAAGGAGGATCTGAGGAATCCATAGTTTGTGTGGATTACAGGAGAACACTCTGACAGCTCTCATTCAGCCCTATATGGGCATCATAGGGAAATTCAAATAAAGAACAAATGTGTCATTAAAAATCTGCCTCACAGCTGGACTGAAATGTCTTATTCCTCCTGTGGTTGTTCTGTGATGGCACAATGGGGCAAAATTATGATTATTTTGTAATCCAGTGGCTGTTACATAGTTATGCATGGTAGAAGAGCTAAAATCAGTGTCGTGGGCTCCAGAGGTAACACAGGACTGGAAGGTGTGACCTAAGCCATTTCCCTGCAGTCATGGACAACTTTGCAACAGGCGTTTGGTGTAGAGTGAAATGAACATGCTACGTGTCCTTACACATCAGTGGCCACCAAACACCCAATATCCTACTGCAAATTTAAGGTCTAGTAGTGAAAGACCTGAATTGGTATATGCCTTAGGAGGGATCAGGGGCATCAGTGCTTTCTTGCATACCTCCAGCATCAAGGAATTTACTAAGTGAAGTGCCAAGTTGAGCACAGGGAACAGCCCTTGCCCCAGGTGAAGATTTAAAGGAAGGTTTAAGGTCCTGTAAGGCCCTCCCTCTCAGAATTTCCCTGTGCAACTTGCACATTGCTCCAGCACATGAGTTTATGGCTACAGGGATGTCCAGTTTCCTCTTCCCAACATTCAGATCAGAGCTATATTCATCTCTGCCAACTTGTATACTAAAGTAGGAATGATTTGGCCCTGTTTTTTTTCCTTTCACTCCTTATGTTAAAAATGAAAAAAAGCATCTAAATCTGTTTTATTATCAACAAGAACAAGCTGGGCGAGCATTCAGAAGAGAATATTCACAGTAACCCACTGATATGCAATAAGGGAGGTGTTCATGTAACTCTACACCAGCAAAACTTAGCAGTATTATTGCTGTTATATTAATTTTCTGCTTTTAGAGATATCATCTTTGAAACTGGATTTTATCCAAATTCACTAGGAATTTGGCTTAAATACCACTCTCATATAAAATAAGTTCTGATGCATCTGTTTATGCTCTGATTTGCCAGTTTCTTTTCAACTGTTTAAGGAGGTGCCTTTTATTGCACACTAAATCCAACTATTGGACTCTTGGGTCAGGGATTAATGTACAACTCCATTCTCCCTTTGTAGCATTTGCTGATCCCTCTTTCAGCATGTAATTTCTTTACTCTGTGTCTTTTGCTGTGAGGTTGTCTGTGATCACTGAAGTAGTGACTCCGCATAAATCCTTCTCTCCCCTGCTTGGCTCTGCCTGTGTTTTTGCTCAGGTTTCATCGATTTCATTGTGGAACCCACTTTTACTGTGCTGACTGACATGACTGAGAAGATTGTAACACCACTCATCGATGAAGCTTCCCGCTCCGGCCTGTCAGGGCTCAGGCGGTCCAGGTGAATAACTGCACGTGCTGCCGTTATGGCCAGCTTCCCCGGTTTCCCATCTGCCATGGGGTCTCAAGCCCGATATCCACATTGCGGACATGGCAGCTCACCTTGTGACATGATTGTGTCGCAGGGAAACTCCTGCTGGTGGAGAGGGCAAAGAGGGAGACTGGCATAAACTTGAGCCCTGCCTCTAAAGGCAGTAAACACAAATGATTATAGCCATGTAGCCTGGTGAACTCTCTCATTCACTAATGCCAAAGACAAGGTAGAGTCATTGAGAAGCACCCGTTTCTACGTGTCTAGGAGTATAGACAGGATTGAAATACAAAAAAGAGGAACGGGAAGTATAAGCACACTTGGGTTATGCAAATGTGTAAAGTACCACTAGAACCAAGTAGAACAGTTTGGATGTAAGGAGTCTTGGCTCATTCAACCTGCTCTGCTGTCAGGAAGGCCTAATGCCATGGTGCAGAGACCAGGGTGCAAGTTTGCTCCCTCAATGCCAAATGCTTTCACTGTTAAGCTAAAGTCACATTCCCTTCTGCCTGTGCTCCTGCAGGTGCCATGACTCTTGAATTTCTGGATACCTTCACCAGAAATGGGCAGAGCAAGAAGGCAGTGTCTTTCCATCCTCCTCCTGCCGACTCCCTCCCCTGTTTTCTATAGTTTCACGGACAGGGCACTGTCTTGGGATTTAAGAGCCATGTAGTCAATGGTCCTTCATTAGAGCAAGGGCCTCGAAGTCAGGATTCCCTCTCCGAGGTGACTTTTTCACCCTTGGGCTGGTATGCAAAGGGTGACCACTGCTCTCTTTCTGTGTCAGTTACTTTGCTGTCTTTATTAAAATGTGCTCAATGAAGTGTCCATCTCTAAAAGAAAACTGCAGGATCTGTAACTCATTTGAGTGCTTGATTTCAGGCTTAACTGAGGTCCCCAAGCTCTGGACAAGCTCAGAAGCAGTCCTGTGCCTAATGGCTCCCATTGGTGAATTTTAGGAGGCTCCTTATTTGACATACTAGCTTTCTGAAAATGTCTGATCCTCCAGTTAATATTTAGGGAGTGAAGATGTGCAGCAAATGTAGTCTGGGCAACTCTGAGTGATTCTTTTTCTTGGGGACTGAGGACACCTAAAAATAAGCAGGGAAAGGCTGCCTTTTGTTTCTAATACTGGCTCAGCTTATGCTGTTTGTTTTAACATGGATTGCCCTGGTGCAGGAGGGGAGAAGGATGAGGGATTCCAGCTTAGCTATGTATTTTTGCTGAATGACTCTGTTAACTTACCTAGATTTATAGTTGCTATTGCTTCTTATCTGTATTTGGGCGTATGGTATACTGGTTCCTGGTATGTTGTGTGATCTTGTTTCCCAGTCTGAACAGCCTTAGTCCCTCAGAAGTTAAAAAAACAAATACCAAGAGCACTGGGTCAGAAGGAAGTGCCTCACTCAACTGCTCCATACTCACTGTGGACTTCAAATGTTTTAAAGCCACCTGGACTGAGGTGGTACAGCAGAACCGGGAGAAATGGAAAGCGAAAGCCACCAAAGGTAACAGCGAGACTTCTTAATGAGAGAATAAAAAATCTTTTGACCTTTTCTTCTTCAAGCTCTTCTTCAATGAAATTCTTCTCCAAGTAAGCACTTTTAGTTTGAAAGAATCTGCTTTTCAAGATCAACAATCTATAATGAATTCAGAAAGACAGGAATATTATAACTCATCTGTGCCTTATTCTCTTCTATGTGGTGTAAGTGTATATGATGAAAGGGATGTGGATAATAGGTGGAAAAAAAAGGAAATTGTAAGGGAGGTCCCCTAAAGTCATGAGTCAGACTTAGGGTGGGTGCAAAAATAGCTGGAAAAGTGTATTTAGAGCACAGTTATCAGTAGAAAGAGGTATGAATGATAGTTCAGAGGAGAAGGACAGCATACCCTGGATTCACTGCTGGGTTTGATTTGCAGTGATAGTTTGGATGATGAATTACAAAGTATGCTGCATTTGCTCGTGATGTCATGAATTTGAGAGGAACTGCAAATACTTCAGAAGAATGTAGGAACTATGTTGGTTGCAAGTTGACCGTGGTGAATATCGTGATATTATTGCAAAAAACCCAAACCAACCAAACAAACAACATAGGACTTCAAGGTGTAAGCAGAAGTATTTCTCTTAAGACACCTGGCATTCTTTCCTACTTTTCAGTATTAGTAAGGCTCTTGCATGAGCCCTATTTTGGATACTGTGGTTCAGGAAAGATATGGACCAGTTGCAGACTGTACAGAGAAAAGTCAAGCAAATTATAAGGCATCTCAAAAATTAGTAACTTGTTTATCCTGAAGAAGAGACAACTGAGGAGATAGAAAGCTGCTGTTGCAGCTGCTGCTGCTGCAAAATAAGGGAACTTTTTTTTTTTTTTTAAAGTAACTCTGGCTGTTAAAACAAGAAATAATTGACAGATGATTATAGTGTGACAATAAGTTAGATGACTGCAAATCACTGTTATTGGAGATCTTTGGGAATAAATGAGAGAAACATCTGTTGAGAACAACTTAGATATAATTGCCCTGCCTTCAAGTTTGCCTCAGTTGCCTTGAGATCTCCTCAAACCCTAGAGTGATTTAGATGGGCTTTGGAACCAAATAAGAAGGAATGTATCTTAGATTTTTTTTTCTTTGTGAAACTGTTTTTGATACAATGTCTCCTCTGAGCTGAATGCTTGTTACTCAGTTCCTTATTTAATGGAGTTGTATTTTATATAAATGGAAGAAGCTCGATTTTAATACATTATGTGGCCTTGGCTTCAGGACTGATGCAAGATTTGGCTTAGCTCTTCTATTTTGCAGAGCAGATTGTTCCTCTCCAATTGAAAGGCCTGTGTGTAGGTGCAGAAGGGCAAACATTAATCAAATTAAATTTTCCTTGGGATTAAAATTTGCCGTTCAGGAAAAGCCTTTCTATTTATTCCAGGAAAATAAAAATAAAAACAAAAACACAACACAAAATTTGTTTATTTGCCAGGTTTTTTGGATGCTTTTTAGTTTTTTAATTGGTATTTACTAATTCATGTATTCTTTTTGGAATGAACAAATCAAAGCTAACCAAACAAGCAAAGTGTTTAACTTGGTCAGCATCTCACAGTATGTAAGTATTGAGTGAATGAAGCTGATATAGTTAACTATTTTTAGGGGTTTCAATACATGTACCATACATACTTGCTTATATACTAGGGATCTACTAGATAAAAATCCTATATACAAGAGAGTCCTATGGGGAAATAAATAATGCATATCTTACATTTCACTTAAAGCAAATATATAGAGTAGACCGTAATAGATTCTAGATATTTAACTTTTAAATGTGTTTTTTTAACCATTTGCAGTGACTGCTTTGCATAAAGATTTTTTTCTAAATGTGCACATGTAAATGTCAAGTTATGATTAAAGTAGATGTGTGCACATTACTTAAACAATGCTGCTACTGGTAGTATGTACTGATAAAATATTTCATACCCATTCTTTACAGGGTATCCCTGCAATAAGTGTTTAGTTATTAATACTTTAGCTGGAGAGGAAAGTGTTTTATTTTTAACTACCTCATTAAAAAAATCCTTCTGGCAGCTCTTGAGGGTCTAAGGAAGAATTAATTTATGACTCCAAAGCAGAGAACTCACCAGTCTGCATTATTAGACGTGAGGAATGCCTTGAGTAGATCATTTTATCTTTACCTTTCTGGCAACCTTTAGCTCAGAATAGCTTATTTACTCTCTCTTTTTTTTTTTTTTTTTTTTGCCAGACTTTACCACCAATAGCTCTGATCAGGGCCCCAATTTGTGTGTCAAAGGGTGGGAGATTTGGAGAAGAGTTCAAGCTTCTGATCATCTGAACTCACTGGCTTTCAAATAATTTCTGTGTTTCTGGCTACCTTTACTGTGCTGACATGCATATTCTTTAATCCTGAAAGATTTATGCAAACAAAAGACTCAGAATACATTTATATGGGCTAGGGACTAAAGAGCTGTTCTTGGACCCTGGTGCCCAGGAGTCAAAACCCTCTGGTCTGCTGCTGTCTTGTTCCTGACTTGCAGCAATCTCTGTGCCTCCCTCCATCTGTCTGGCCTCACTTGGCCATATGCAGCAGGGCCTGCCACTCAGTAGGGGTTTAAACTGCCGACCCCGTCAAACCGGTGTCTTTGCAATGCAGCAAGATGCTCCTATGATAAAAGTAAGAATTATTGTTAAAGGACAGATAAAGCAGCTAACAGTTGTTCAACAACAAATAGCAACTGGGGATCAGAGGGGAAGGAAAACCCTCTACTATTATTGTTGTTGTTGTTATTATTTAATTTATGTTGTTAGTATTATTATTCAAGAGATTGTAGAATACCGTCTTCCTTTTGGTAAGGGCATTGTCCCTAGGAGCATCAGTGTGTTGTTTTTATCCTGAGTGTAGAATTTGTGGCAAATGTCTTGGACTGTGTGGGCTAAGTAAGTGAGTTTATTACTGAGCTGTTTTTGCTTAAAGGATCATCATTAAATAGCTACAAATTAAAAGCCAGAATAAACATACACCCTGATGTGCAAAGCACTGTGTAGAGTAAAGTATTTTCTGACACTAATTTTGACAACAGGCACTCATCCGATAGTACTGTAAGAAACCCCAGTCTCCGGAGCTGAATCTCTCTCCTGTGGTTCAGGTGCAAAACGTAGCAATTTTTTTTCAGATCCCTAAATGAGAGGAAGCCTTCTATATACCATAAGTCTTCAGGCAAAATATCAACTTGCATAGCTGAGCTGTCTGTGGAGGCTACCATAGATTTCAGGAATGATTGATAAAGTGAGGGAGGCTCATATCTAATTTAATTATATTTTCATGTGAGCCATAATTTATTCATTTAAAAATTAATTAACTTTAGTTAGCTGCTGGCAAGGAAATACAGATTGGTATAAAGATGGCTTTCCCCTTTTCTCTTTTGTATATCATTGGTAGATTTTTCTCAAAACTGGTTCCAATTCACTCATTAGAAGTATTTGAGAAGATATTCAGAAATTCTTTTGTAATTTTTATTCCCTGGCCAAGACCCTGGTCGTGTAAGGCACAAAAAATCTTTGCTGTAGGTGTCAAGAATGCTTTAGCTGGACTGAAGTAGACTTCAGTCAGTATTTTATAGGGTCTGCTCACCTACTTCAACAGTCTCTCAGACACCAGGAGATGCATATATTTGTGATTCCTGTCCCAGACTCCAAATTGAGAGTATGCTGAGCTACTTGGCTGCATTTGCAGTATAACTCCTTATTCATCATGGGAAAGGGAGAGAAATCTATAGTGGCTCTGCCTGGAGCCTGTGCACCCTGGCCGGGTTTATCAGCTTGAGTGTGGCGCTGTGGGACCGTGGCTCTGTGCTACTTCCCGACGCGACCCAGGAACCTGCACAGAGCCACTGCGGCTGAGTCCACCCGGGGCTGTGCTGCCCCACCTGGGCTAGAAACGTAGCGGTCTCAACACCTGGGGCCAAAGTAATCTGCAGCCTATGTTATAATTAAGTGTTTTCTGTTGCATCAGGACACAGGGTTTGGATAGGAACAAGAGCAGTATTTTAAATTGGGGAAATTGGCTTTTCTGTGAATTTATTTTTCTCTGAATGACAGTATTTTGAGATGCTGCTGCTGTTTAACATTCACTTCTCACTTTATACTTTTGCATATTTGTATGTGACTGTAGGATACTTTGGGATGAAAGGGCAGGTACTGGTAGCAATATATTAGTCTGCAGGACCGAGTTACAAAGAAAGGATAACAGTAAGTGCAAAGGAAAAGATTGGAAAACTAGCATTGGAAGATACCTGGAATCAGGGAGACAAAGTGGATTTTCAAAGAACCAAGAGTTTTTAAATGCTTTAAGTTACAGGGTACCGTATGAGATAAGCTAAATTTGGTGTGACAGGTTCTTGAATGTCAGAAATGAAACTAACTTCCCCACTCCTAAAGCCTTACATAGCTATTATCTCTTTTTAATTTGCCTGTTAAAATTTTTGAGGAACACCATTTGCAAAGGTGGACTTTACATGGTAAAAATGGACATGCACGTAATATACAGTTATGTCAACATGAAATGTTTTTTTAGAAACCTTTCTGAAATGTTCTTCTGTGCTCTTTTTCCCTTGCCAAGTCAATTTCTACATGTATCTAAGCAAAAGTTGCTTGCATGTAAAAGGCTGAAGTGGTTTTAGATGCATGTCTTGTATCATTCATGTCAAATTTACTGATAATCGTGATTTCTTTTCTCATTTTGCTTCTCTCTTTGCTGAGGATGCAGAAGAAAAAGTTAAGAAAGAAGCAGAGGAAAATGCTCACCAGGGAACAGAGGAAAAGAAAACAGAAGAAAAAGATGAGAAGAAGCCAGCAGAAGATGCAGCAGCAGCAAAGACAGAAAATAGCAAAGAACCAAGTGCTGGGGAAAACAAAAGCACAGATTCCAGTAAGAATCATGTAAATGGGACTCGGCAAGTTGGGGTGAACAAACATGAAGTCTCTCAAGGGAAAAATGCATCTAGAACAGATAAGGGAGTGGACTCTCATCAAGCAATGGGAGAAAAGAAACAGCACGTGCAGAATGGTAAGTTCTGTTCTTCTACTGAAAGGGGAATCCATCCCTAAAATCAGTATCTCACCTCAGCGATGGGGCTGCCTGGACAAAAGGTGTCCTGGACCCAGAGCCTTCTCCTGGAAGTCGGTATAGCCACCTCCATATGGGAATTGGAAACTGTAAATTAAGTCTCCAGCAGTGTTCACTTTTGAAGGAAAGGACAGAATGGTTTTTCTCATGGAAATGAAGCAGTCAGGTATGATCCACACTTAAAAGCTGAAATAAATTGCTGTTCCCCTTGGTCTCTTTTTTATTAGGGGAAACATGAGCCTTTTTTGGAGAATTTTTGGCAGAAATTTCATTCCAGCATTTTAACTTGCTCTAGAACCGAGTTAAAATAAAAGTCACATTTTGCACATGAAAAAGGTGGAAAAATATTGGAAAATTACATATCACATTAAAAAAAATTCTTAGATGTGTGAGAACAGATCAGTTGTCTCTTGGCAACTCTTGTTCTTATCCTTCCCTTCCCACCTCCAGCTCTCTTGAGTCATTACCAAAAAATGGCAGTATAGCCACCTGTGACTTCTCGCAAACTTGGCAATTCTCAGCCAGTCCCAAACCACAAGAAAGCTCAGACTCACAGGCATCCTTTTATGAAAAGTCTGAGTGAACATACAGGCCTGTAGTATGTCCTGAGAGTATTACAAAATTCAGGCCAAGGTCAGTAAAGTAATTGTAGCTGACAGCAAGTCACTGGGAACATCCAGCCTTGAAAGTACAGGCTCAGGTTTTCGGTTTAGACAGCAGCAGAAGCAGGAATTTTGTTTAAAACATTCCTAATATATTTTCCATGTATTTCACTTGGCTGCAGGGCTTTCCCGCAGCTAGATATTGCTTTGCCATTAGTATTTTAGATTGGAAAGACTATGAGGAGCCATGCTATCATTTTCTGTCACATATGGGATTTTTCTTCAGACAGTGTTACGTAGGTGAATGGGAACAAGCCCCCAAGAAGACAAAAAGGTTGGGGACATGTGAAATCCCAGTCAGATTGCACCAGATTTTGCTTCCCAAATCCTCTGTTTTACGTGCTTCTAACAATACAGGGGTTAAGTGTGTTCTAGTGCTTTTTGACAGTTCCTTTTTTTTTGCAATGTCTCTCTGCTGCAGGTGTCAAAAATGCTTTGAAAGGAACTATAATGATTTCTGAAAATTAGTGTCTTCCTCAGGAAAAGAAATCCTGCTCTTTAATTTATTGGAAAAGGCCTTTATGAGGTACAATCACTGCAGGGTCTTTGGAGACTGATGAAATGTAACATTCATATCTCTGAGTTCACTGCAGCTTCCTTTACGCCTATATGTTAATATCTCATCATAAAGTATTTGCCTTATTATCTCTCTGCCTTTGTAATCCCTTTCAAAAAGATTGTTATGATCATCGTTCTGCTCTGCTGCTGGTGGTATGGCATGGTAGATATTACAATATTCAAAAGTGTCCTATTCTTAATAAGTTATAGTCAATGAAAGTTCAGAAATTGTTTCATCAGAGGAGTTTGAAATTTCTCTCAGTCACTGCCCACATGCCTTCTCAGAGGGATCAAGCTATGAAATAACATACTTGTGGGTGTTCATCATCTCTGCCTGCACACACTTAGCAAAATTCTTTATACAGTGGTCAAATAAAGTATTATTAGCTTATCATTATTATCAGCTGTATGATGATGGAAGGAATGTGAGAAGACTTTTGTGCTTTGCTAGATACCTTTTCATTTCATTTCTTGAAGACGATGTCCTCTTATGGGCTGCCTTCCTCAGTCAGACATCTCAGTCTTGCTTGGAGCTGCTCATACCTCTCTGGCCATATGGGACTTTCTGAAGGAGGCAGAGTCAGTAGCAATGTGATCAGATGAGAAGGTAGCTGGCTGTCCTGTGTCCTCATGCTTTCATTTTTCTCTCACCCACACAGTGAGCTTAATATGAAAAATATGAAAGTTTTGGCTTTAAATGACAACTGGACAGGACATGTTTTTCCATCTCGTTAAATATTTTGAGACTTCAAAGCCATTCGTCTTTTACACTATGGTGAAACTTAATTAGGAGAGACAGAAAGATCAATCCTCTGACATCCAAGAATAACAAGTATCCCAGTGGTTAGGGCACAATGTGGAAGAGAGACACCTTGTTTCACTCCAAGTTCTTTTTTGAGCTGTTCCAAAAGTCCATTCATCCATTGGCCGTGGCTATCTGGAAGGCAAATCAGATCCTGTATAATGCATTGATACCTATAATCCTGATCCAAAGGCCACGAAGTAGCTGTAGTAATAAAAATGGTAATATAGCTGGAATAGGCATCACTTTGGTATAGCCATGTAATGCACCTCTCATTTAGAAAATTCTGAAGTTATGTTCATTATAGCTCTTTCACATTGAAGGGTGGGTCCCAAATTCAGAGCTGTTGCTTCAGGAGTGAAAAGAGGGCTGCCTGCTCCCATCTGTGTGGGCTCTCGTTGCTGCTCTGGTCATCTAAGGGGAGGAGACCTTCCCAGCTGCTGCAGCTGAATGAGCCCCATACTACTAGATCTCTCCCTTAAAGTTATTTTTTATTTAACATTAAATTTGGCAAGAAGTCATTCTTATTCAATGAGGTGATGGTCTGGGAAGGTCTGCTGTGCTCCACGTATGACTAATACCTGGCAATAGCAGACAGAAGTTGAGAATGACTCTGGTGAACCTTCCTGTGTTCATAAAATACACCCCAGCTCCGGTTGCCATTTTCATTCTGCATCAGGTATTGCTCTGCCTTGCTCTCCTGGTTTGTTATGGAGACTCTAAAACTGGTACTCAATACTAGGATGCTTGACTATTCTCCGGGACCATCATGAAGGGACTAACGAAAATGAGTCTGTGGATAAAGAAGGCTGGTAAAAGAAAGTGAGACAAAATTATATAGGATTGTTTGGGATATCTGTGGTTCTCTATTAGAAAGAGCTATGATGAAATCTTGGAGGGTCTTTCTCAGTCATCTGAAAGCATAGATGTTTCAGAGATTCATTTTGAAACAAAGGTTGTGCTCCAGGTTTTTTATTTCCTGCACACGGCCAGAGGGAGTATGAGTTTGCATGTACACTTAAAGAGGTATTAACAATTAGAATACATTTTAAACCAGATTGCAAACCTTGATTTTGTGTAGAAGTTGGATAAACTTTTTCTGGTGTTTTATTCTTTGTATAAATGTATAAATCCCAGTTCTCTGTGAATTCATATATTTTCTCCTAAGGAACACATCTTTCTGATGTTCTAATTTGATTGGGTTACAGACATTAATAAACTGTTCTCTGCATTAAAATGCTTATAGTATTTCTTACTGCTTTTCTCTAGGTGAATTAAAGGAAAACAATAAGTCAGACAAAAAAGATCAGTCTAGTGTGGGAAATGAATCAAAGAAGACAGATGGTAAGGACTTAATATTTTATTACATTTTTTCACACATTTCTATATGCAATCTACTGTTTTCTAGACAGCCATAGTTTGTTCTAAAAGGAAAAAAAACTGTAGTAACCAGAAACAAACTTAACAAAAGTAGTCATCAGATTTGACGAAAGCCATTGGGGCAGTCTTGGGGAAGATCCTCTCTTTCACATAATGCCTAGCAACACTTAGTTGTTCTGTTGGTAAGCCATCTTCCTTACCCATCAATTTTTGTGCAGTGCCTGCAAGAAAAATCCTGGGTTATTAAAGTTGCTGAATAGAAAATGCAGATACCTTGTGAGGTTCTATCTATCTGACTTCCTTTGGGCCAAATTCTGCTCTCAGTTAGGACAGATTGCATGGGGGATGCACAAAACAAAGCTAAGACAAGCCCTGTACAAGGTTCCCTTGCTTTTTATGGTTGCATGTTATACTATGCCAATATAAGCGCAAAGCTTTCTTGGATTAGTTGGGTAAGTGGGAATTTGCCAAGTGCTGTGGAACCACGGGTGCGGGAAGCAAGCATGAGCAAGCACGTTAGTGTAGAGGCCATGTTAAGGACAGTATAGAAAAAGGACGTGTCTGAAATAATCCCAAGTCGGAGAACAGTTCCTTGGGCATCTGGGAATAATTTCAAAGAGCCCTGAGCCTCTTGTAAAGGTCCACAGATGTTTTAGTAGCCTCAACAAAGTGGGAAAACAGCTATAAGGTCTATGACATGTTTACTCTTGCTCTTCCTCAGCTGTGCATCATGGGGCTCCGAGACAGTAACTGACCCCACATTGCTCCAGAAGTGATTGCCTAAATGTGGGATAGCAATATAAATGGAAACATATGTGAGAGCTAACATTTTCTTTGTGTGTGTGCGCCTAAGTTAAATCCACTGAAACATAGCTATTCCTAAACATAAATAATACAGTACTTGGTTTTGATGGTCAGGAAAGACAACCTCTTTGTAAGTACTGCAGCTTAGAATGATACTTTGTTTTCTAGTTTATTGTTTCCTTTTAAAAAGTTACTTAATATTCCTATTGCTCTAGCAACCTGAAAAATAAGAAGAAAATGTGATGCCCTGACAAAGAACGTTGAACAGTTAATCCAGAAGCATGTATTAATTTTGGACACATAAGTATGTACTTTTTTAAACAGCCCTGTTAGCAAGGATTGTTTAGGAAGATTATTTTGTTAGGTCGTATTGTTTACACAGTTGAGAAGTTTCTGTCAGGAAAATAGTCTTGAACAAGTACCATTCACGACTCTTTCTGCAGTTATGCTATTAATTAAGCACAAATATTCAGAGAGCAATGTGAATCTCCAGATGTTCATGAATGTGTGCACTGGTGTATATAGCTGTAATGGCCCCTAAAGGATTAATGGGCAGAACGGCTACTTTCCCAGCTGCAGTGAGTGGTGGCTTAGCAGCAGTCCTGGCAGGACAAGGTGGACACAGGGAGACTGAGGCTCTTCTAGGAGGGCTGAGGAGCAGGAGCCCTGCCAAGGGAATAGTCCCAGAAACCCCTAAATTTGAGGACAAGGTTACATTTGAAAGCCTGGATTCCCTCAGGAAAGGCAAGGGGGCAGCAATTTAGTCCAGCTGGAGGACTGAGAGAGAAGTGTTTCATGATGACTTGAACCATGAGGGAGTAAATTTGTTTCTTTATGACTAGCTAGTCTTTGTGTGCTGTTAGTTGTTTAATGCCCACTTGCTCTCCTGCAAGAAAATGTTCTGCTCATCCCCTTAGGGAAAAGACCAGTACCATGGGACAGGTTGATTATAGGGAATAAGCAACTGTAAGCACTTGAGGACAATTTGTAGGCTGAATGTTTTTCATTCAGGCACTGTAGAGAGGGATTATAGCTAATGATCTCATTGACAGAAATCAGGAGAAAAATTGTGAATGATGTGCCACGGAAAGGAAAGATCTACATTTGGCACTTTTGTTTTGACAAATTCTGTGCAACCTGTTCTATCCATTACTCACGCTAGAATAAATCTCCTTACCAGCCATGTGAGGGAGGCAGAGAAGGGAATATTAGCCATGGATAATACATGGCTGTTTGCAGAGTAGCAAAATATTTACTTGAACATATGCTTTATCACATGCCGGTACACGATCTTTCATGTGCTGAAAGAAGGAGAAAGGCAGAGAGTTAGAAAGATGAAGATTATAGCTATACTGCACTCACCAGTTAGCTAGTGTGTCAAACTCAGCCTGGGCCTTTGCAGCATCAGCCCTGGTACTTGGGTTTTACAGCATCTGCTTAGCCTGCAGCTGGGGTGTATTCACATTAAACAGGTGCACATTTATGTAGATTTACCGGGTCCTATGAGAGCTATAGCTTTTTCTCCGCCACCCACTAGCACTAGCTAGAGCCCTGCACCCTCCTGTGTCATATATTGCAGTTTAGGTCAGACTGTGCCCACATCTACTACCCTTCCCCTGCTGCACAGGCATCCTTCACGTGGAGAGGAAAGCCGCAGAGTATACGATGCTGCTGAGTATATGGTGCTTGCACACATCGCACTCTTGCACAGGGAATAATCCTGTTGAGGTAGCTCCTCAGAGTGAGCTCAGGGTATGTAGAGTTACGCACATGCATAGATAAATCTTTGTAGGATCCAAGTCCAAGGTGCTTTTTGAGCATGTACAAAAGAAGGCTGTTGTAGCATCTTGTTATTGGAATATATACATGCAAAAGATCTCTAATGCATTCCTGCTCCTACTACATGGGGAACCAAGTAGCTAGGGTCACATGGGATAACCGTCCCCTGTGGACACAGAGACATTGAACAAGTCTGCACTCTAGTCACAGGTGTGACATGTAGCTTCTGTGTCTGAGTTACTTTTAAGCTACCTACAAGTAGGCGAGCAGACATGCCTCCCAGGAGCAGAGCACAGGCTGTCTGAGCCACCAGGAAATTACATACACATCGAGCCAGAGCTTTGTACAACTAAGTCTATCCATACTAAAGCCAGCTACTTTAAAGCTGGTCTGAGGATGTCTACATAAGCTGTAGTCATGCCTTAGATTTCAGTATTAACTGCTTCAAAAATCCTACACAAGCCCCCTAAATATAGGCTAGTTTTCTTCTCATTTTAATCTAATCTTCAGATAGCTCCTTTGAGTAGATCTTGGACAAATACGTGAACGCTTTCATCTGTAGGACAGACATTCTTGTTATTCAGTAATGTACGTATCTTCAATTCCAACAAAAGAGATATGGGGCTGCCATTACCCATATAAAGACACAGTCCTATCAGAGACAACATCAGCACAAGCAGTTCATCAAATGTTTCCTGTGGGATAGAACCTTGTTAAACCGTTTTGGAAAACCTGATTTTCCAATGTGAAATAGTTGCTTTTCAGCACTTTGAATGGAAAATTGTAAGTAGTTGTCACATGGAAGTAATCTTTTTCTGTGTTCACAAACTTTCTTTTTGCAGTTTTTTTCTACTCACATGACAAAGCTTTCAATAAATGAGGAAATTATTTCCCCTCCTTCCACCTTCACATGTTATCTCTACCTCCTCCTCGTTTTTTCCTACTGAGAAAAGATTCTGTGCTGTTAATAGAAAGTTTTCAGTGCAACACTTCATTCCAGGGGCCAAAGTGCAGTTTATTCTGTTATTCTTTTTCAACTAGGAATTACAGAAAATCAGAAGGATGTTTTTATGTTAGTCCTGGGGACCTATTATTCTAGCAGTAAACAAGCAAGTTCACAGGTTATAGCACAGAAATATAGTGGATATATGTACTTTTCGCTTGACTACTAGTACCTACAAAGAAATCAGTGTGCTTTGGGTATGTGTGATGAGCAATGCTCCCACCTCGTGGTCATATTGTAACCATGCATTTTGACAGGTGATCTTTCAAGAATATGTTCCTCTACCCAGAGCAACAGAAAATAATATAATATGTAGTCTTAAATAGACAGCATCCATATGAGTGTGCATAACAGGCTTACTAGGTATTGAGGCCTTTATCTTTCTGTATTTTTATTTTCTTGAGCTTTACTGTTGCTTAACAGTAGTTAAAAGCCTTTACTATAGCTTCCATACACTGACCATGCCTTTGGTCTTAATTTTTCTTGGCAATCATTCCTTGATCAGCATGTGCACAATTCCCTGATTAGAAAGCTACAGTGCAGGGGCTTCATTTCTTTCTCCTCTAGCTGTCCCCAAAAATTCAAGTATTTGTGGTGACAGATTAGCTGGCACAGAGTATTGTTATCTGAGAATGCCTTTGGTGAAGGAACATTTTTTTGCAGGGATTTGTAATGGTGGTGTGATGGAGCCATGATGATGCTTCCACATTTATCCCAGAAATACTTGAATTAACAAGGTTCTTCCTTAGCTTCATTTAGGGGGAATGTAGCTTTTCACAAAGCCTTTCAGCAATTTAAGAACTGTTGGTCTTTGCAGCCTGCTGTGGGCATGGTTTTCAGTAGTGCATTGTATATATCAATCTAGCCAAGACCAGTAAGTAGCAACAAACACTAAGTAGCCTGCTTCTTGTGACAAAACTCTGCTTCTGTTATTTGCATAATGCCCTTGTTATTTTAAATAAGGTCATTCAAGCACATAAATGAACATTTGTCTATATATCCTTGAGTATGGTAAGAAGGGTAAATTTCAGGTCACATAAATAATGTGCCATCTCTATTTCCATTCCAAAAGACAGGCTGATTTCTCCTTGATTTTCAGAAGCAAAAAGCCTGTTTTGCTTTAGGTTCATAAGGCAAACATACTGGATATCTCCTTTCTGCTGGATACTACTCTTGATGGTATGTGTCAGAATCCAGCAGTGGTGGCAAATTGGAATTGCAGTAGTCTAAGAATATTTCTAAAGACAATTTCCTTCCATTTCTTTTTTCTTTTATAGTCTGTTATTTTAATTACATTAGAGGTTATTGCCCTAAGATAGAAATCAGAATGCATTGTATTGACACCTTCTAAAAAGCTTCCTTGAAAGCATGAGGACATTTTACTGTCCAGAAACCATATTTCACCATAACTTACTTCTGCTGAACAACTGTTCCATAATAGTGCAACATAGAATAACTTGGGGGGTAAAAACCTGCTGTACTTTTTAAAATCCTTTGTGTGCTTTTTAACAAAAACATGACAGTGTCTTATTTAGCAAGTGGCACCTAAGGCAAGCTGGAATTTGCATAGAGAGATGTACTTTGAGAAGGTCTTATGTAGTTTTAGTATCAAATAGAGGATAAACATTATGTGATGTGATTTTTGAAACTAAACACAAAATTTATTGTTAGCATCCTGATCTCAGGAGTATTATGGCACCATGGTGCATATGTTTTATGAGAATATGGGGACTATATAGAAGGGTGCCTTGTATAAATATGCATATGATTTTGCAACTTTTCCATTCTGTGTGTGTTTGTGTGTGTGTAAATCTCATGAAAAGCACCTGATTTTCCTTTGGGACTCTCATATTTCTCTTTTTTAGCCTGCTTTCCTGGATCCTCTAGTTCAGGCCATGCCAGGAAGTTAGAATGTCCTTAAGATGTTTGATTGCTTTTAACTTCTATTTCACTTGAAGTCACACAGTGTGGATATGTGACAAATTTAATAATTGGGAGTAGCATTTTTCTTGATTTCATATTTGAGTGAATATTTGGAATATTCATTCCAGTTGCATGGTGTAAAAAAAAGTCAATGTAGGTGGGTTCTTTAAGTAGTTAACTTTACACAGGGCATTTTCAGGTTATCTTTTGTCATTTGGATGTAGTTCTGCTCAGAGATAGCACGTGGCTGCATTGCTCAGGGATAATGTTCACCTCCTAGAGCCACTGCAGGAATGTATAACACTCCCCTTGGGAATTCCTCCTTGATTTTATATCATCAGCCAGTTTATTGTGCCTGTCAGGGAACTGAGCCTGACCTTGCACTCATTATAGACCATTCTTATGGGCTTAGCCCTTCTTATCCCATTTAGGACAATTTGCATATCTAACAGTGTACAAAAGATCTCTGCTTCAGTAAGAGGAGGGTCCCTTCTTGCTCACTCCCTCCATGAACTTATGTTCAATCCAGTGGCAGTCAAGCCTCCTTTTTCCCTGTACAACACTTAGCCCTGAAAGAGAAACAAGATCATTTCTGAATGCAATGACTGAAGGGACAGAAGAATTTGAAATGACTCCTGAGGAGAGTTTGGTGGCCTTTAGCCTCTCCTTGTCCCTTCCGTATGGAACAATTAGTTTCCAATTTGGGCATCCCAGTCATAATTATTTTACCAGATAGGGACTCTGACAAAGTAGCTTAAATAGAAGTATGAAGAAAGAAAAAAACCCCAACACAGTCAAGTATATGGGAATCCAAATGTAAAGTATGTACTGTCCAAATTGCCAGCTGGGTGCTTTGTGGGTACCTTCATGCCCTTTGCTTTGCCTGCTGGACCTGCAGGCTGGTGTCTCCCTGGGGGCAGAGGCAAAGAGACATCAGTGTCCTTGGGCTGCTCAGCCTGGGGTTCTGCCCCATGCAGTCAACGGAAGCTGGACAAAGAGCTAAGTTTTTGGAAAGAGAGTCATTTTACAAGTTAGTTTTCTATAACTCATACTTTAATACTAATATTTAGTATTTATTACATTAATCAGTCCATCATTAGACAATTCATTCTGTCTGCTGCTTCTAAACTGCTGCTTAGCTATTCCTAATGTTATAACCTGGGACTTGGAGGCTATAAGTAAAAATGGAAGAAGAAAATCTGCAGCTTGTATTAGTTGACAAGTGCAGTTTGGGAATTTGAGTCCAGTTCAACATAAGTGATTGTCAAAAACAGAAAAGACTGAGAAAAATCTAAATGAAAAGTTTTGCTCTGAAATTATGTTTCTGTTTTACATTTTCGCCAGCTTTAAGTAAATGGTAAAAAAGAAAAGTTTTATTTGGGTCAGATGAGAAGCACAGCCTGATCTTTCATTCCCTCTCCACCCCCTACCACCGCTCACAAAAAAGAACCACCTCTCAACAGTTGTGGGTTTTTGCCATGAGAGAATGAAAGCAATTACTTGTGTCTGACCCAGAGCTGAGCATTATTCTAATTTTTCACTTTAGTCACTCAATCAAAGATGCAATTATTTGCCCAGTGCTAATTACAAAATTCCGACTCATGTCTTTTGCTGAAAACTTTGCTGGCCTTGCTTATCCTTTTGGCTATGGTGGTTTATGCCTCTTGTGTCTTGGAAAGTACTGAGGTTTTTGTTTCCATCCATGACAGAGCAGCTCTTTATGAAAACCATGATCCAGCTTCTACCATGACGATGGTCAGACCTTTTTATTATGTTTGATTATCAAATATAGAATATGCTTTTCTTGTGTAGGTTGCTCTGCATAGTGAATGTATCTTTTCTTTCCTATATACTTTACTCAAGAAACTCAAACATTTTTGATGTAACTAAACTTTTGCCAGTTCATCCATTTTATTTTCTCTGCTGTTAGGAATGTCCATAATGTGCTGGTAATCATAGAATATATAACAGAATGAAGCTAATCTCTTCCTTCCATCACTGAAGTGATTTCAGGTCACGTGTAATACAAGCTGTCAAACAAACACAAAGCTCAAGAGCAGTGTGAACAGGACTAGAAATTGTTTGAAGTCATGAATGATTTAGGGATAATTATGTGCCAAAGCTTGAAAATCAGAATACCTTCTATGCTAATACCGTTTTTCCCCCTAGCGAAATGAATGTTAAGCACTTGGGTCATCTGCTAAATTAGAATGATGGTATTTAAATTCAGTTACAAAACAAGCATGCAGAATTTTTTCCCAACAGTATTTCTTCTTGTTTTCCCTTGCTTTAAACAGGACCCAGGCACCTTGAGTAATGTTCTATTTCCTTTGGAGAAAATAATCTCTCTAAAATTTCTCATCCATTAAAAAGACAGATAATGAAGATGAATTAACTTATAACATGCATTTCTTCTTCGTTTCATTGATCTTCTGAACTTTGTTCCTTAGGCCTCATTCGTCTCTGATGCAAGAGAATAGCACAAATATGCACAATTTATTTCTTCACAGTCTTAATTCTCTTTAAAAAGGCTTTCCAAGTGGCTTTAATATGAGAAAAAATCATCCAGTGGTGAGAACTGAGCACTGAAATTTTGGACTTCTTCACTCTTTTCTGAGCCCTAAATTTTTAACTCAACAGCTTTAGCAGCACTTTTCAAAGGGGAACACCTACAACTGAGCACATTTTGGCATGCAGGGGAGATAAGAAGTACCCAGACTTTTTGGAATAAGCTTATAAAATTAAGGGGTCACTCCTGCAAGGTGCTGAGTGAGTCAACAAAGGAATTAAACATGTGGCAGTATCCCATGGAAATCATTTAGCACTCAGTCCTGCTAACTGCAAATATTTCCACCATGTGTAGTATTGGGGATGACCACCTTTTGGATTATAGGTTATCTGAGACCAGTTTACTCAGACTGTTATTCCCTCACTCTGCACTGCCTCAGTAGTAATCGTGGTGCAACATCAAGTGCAGTACAGCAATTTGTCGTTTCTGTTGTCATTTCAGCCAGTACCTGGATGCGGGAAGCAGGAATAGCCTTATCCTAGTAAGCCAAGGCTTAACTGTTGTGATTAAGGTTTATCATATTTGAAGTGTCAGAGAAACACGAGTAAGAAATGGGGTTTTATTCCAAATTTTAACCAGTCCAAATATTTCTAAACTTCCTTGAAAGCTGGGAATTCTAAAAAAAAAAAAAAAGTGTTTCAGGAAAAATCCTCATAGGAATGTGACATTTCATGTCAATTTTGAAATGTTTGGGAAACTTATCAGTTTTGTTTACAAATCTGAACATTTATTTTAACTCTTTTTTATTTATACAGTATTTTAAAAACTACTTTGTGAGAATTTGTTTTCTTTTAATGAGTGAGGGCAGAGGCTAATTTCAAACACCATCTCACCTTTCCTAAGAGCACTAAGATAGCCACACTAGGCCAAACCAGAAGGCACTTTAGCTCTCCCATCACCTACTTGATGACATTTTATATTCAAGATCATAACGAAAAAAGAACAAAAACAGAGCAAGACCTTCCCCACACCTTCCCAGCTGCCAGAGATCTAAGGCAGAGGTCCAGTCTTTGAATTAAATATCTCCCAATGGATTTTTCTTCCACTAACTTGTCTAATTATCTTTTGAACCCTGGTACACTTTTGGTATGCACATCCTGAGGCAATGCAATTCAAAATTTACTTTTGCATTATGTGAAAATAACATCTTCTTATTTGTTTCAAATTTACTACCTGATAATTTCATTTGATACCCCCTTCATGTATTGTGAGAAACAGTGAATAATTGTTTCCTGTTCACCTTCTCAGTGCTGCTCTTAATTTCATTTACCTTTTATCAGGTTCTCTGTGCAGCTCTCCCTTTCAGGCTAAAGAGTCCTAGTGTGTTTAAATTTCGTCTATTTGATTTTCTGTTAAGTGAAAGCCTTCTGACATGTGCTGCTTATGTATGTTAGAATGTAACACTGCAATAGTTTGTGTCACACACTACTGATACTGGCATGGCATGAGAGCATCTGATTTTGATAGAAATGAGAAAACCCAAAAGATACTATTTTTTTCTCTAAATTTTCCAAAATAAAATATCCAAAGCACAATAATGTTCATTTTCACGTAGTTGTATGTTGGATTTTTTTGTTGATATCTTTATGAGTTCACAGCCACTTTCACTGTTACCGAAAAGACATCACCATGGGGGTTTGGATAAGGGATGCACTGGATGAATATGGTTCACTGAGGCTCTCTCCTTTTGCTTAGCAGGGAAAAAAATATATATATTTTTTAAGATTCTGTATTTTTTTCTGTGCATTTAAAACAGACACTCAAAAATAGCTTGGGGAAATGGTATCTCAGGGCAAAGCTATTTAGTAGTGTGGTGGAGTTCTGCCACCCTATAGTAATACTCATATAGCATGCTAAGAAGATCAGATTTGTACATGCTAAGCACTACTTTTTCACAAGTGAGCTGCAAGATTACCACAATCTCCTTAGAAAGAAAATCCGAGGGTGTAATCCTGGATGATTATGGTGTCATCATGTATCTCCTTCATTATTAAATATGTTTATAATGTTGAAGGAATATGGAGTTGAGAAGAGAAAATGGGGAGCGTGGAATAAACTCACAAACACTTTATTAATAAGGAGAGGTGTGTTACTCAGTGGGGCAAACTAAGTAGTTTGTGTAAAGCCCCCTGCCCATTAAATCCTTATTTCACATCACTCTGTCCTGCAGTTTGCATTCGGCTTTTATTTTTTAGGAAAGAGAATAGCAAGGTTTTCTTTCAAAGAAAATTTGGAACCCACAGGGCTGAGCCTTGCCTCCTGGCGCGGTCCTGCACTGGAGGACGGGCGGCATTGCCCTGGGCTGGCTCCTGGGAGCACGTTGCTCTCTGCGGCTCTGGAGGCAGCGACGGAGGGTTGAGGGCAGGCGTTTGTCAGAGGGGCAGGATTGGCCATCTCCAGAGGCTGTGCTGAAAGAGGTTAGCTTTTCATTTCCAGCTGGTATAATTAGCGTTGCACTCGGTGAGGATCTGGGACCGTGAGTCCTTACAGAACAGGTGTAATTTTTGAGTCAGTCTAAACTCTCACCTCGGTCTAAATGTCTCTGGGGCTCTGTTCCTGTTCTCCAACGGGGTAGCAGATTGTAAAAGTTTGAATTACACGGGCATAATAAATGCCAACTGTTAAAACTGGCAGTTCTTGTAAGGCCTCAGGACTCCCAAACATTTGTTTTATCACAAAAAGAGAGGCAAATATGTAAGATTAATCACTGATTGTGCAAAGCCGACAGCTAGCTTCCTTGTTGAATGGATGTAGTTATTCACTGAATGGTTCTGTGTAAAGGAAAAGACAAACTGCAGTATATTTCCCCTTCAGTACGTCAGACTATATAGTATCCTAGTAAACATATACATTCATGATCCAGTGAACACATATTAAAAATGCCATAGTATAAACTGCAAGCTGATAGCAGAAATGGACTTAATAATCTTCTCACAGTGGGTGCTGGTATCCTGTGAAGAGCTCTAGGAGTCGCTGGTATTTGCATTAGTGATCAAGGGGAGGGTCTATACTCAATCTTGACAAACAATGTAAACTCGACAGTGACACTGGCGAATGGAGGCATGCATTCAGATGAGGCTATTTCAGCTGATGAAATTCAATATATGCCGAGTGAACTACTTAAAGTCTTCCTGTATACAGAACACTGCATATTCATTCTTTTTCCTCTTTCAATTATCTCTGTTAATGCATACTAATATTTGCACTGGATCTGTTGTGCTGAAATGAAAAAGAGGCTGAATCATATCCAAGGTTGGCGTAGTCTTAGGGAAGCTATTTTGTATCCAAAGGGAAATTCAGCGAGGAAGCCAGCACATTTGCTCCACCAAGTAGAAAAACAATTTAAAGTAAATGCTGTACTAGAATGTTCTCATTGAAGCTGATGATGTGGCTAACAGAAGTAAAAAGCAATATATGACTCAGTTCTCCACAGGGAACTTCTAGAGTTTGGAAAAAACATTGTGTTTTTCCCTGTTTCGTTATTGGGGATGGGAGGGGTGAAAAGAGATAGTCCTGTGAGTATGGATGGCAAAGGAACGGAAGACGGCACGTTGGGTGATACTTGCAGCTCTGTGTCAGATTCCAGCTGCGATTCAGCAAATCATTTAAGAGGTTCAGAAATAATGACCACCCAAAGCTGTCATTTTATCCAGTTAATGGACCTGTCCCCTTCCCTTCTTTTGGGTCAGTATCTTCTCCTTACAATGTGACTAATGATACTTCTCACAGGAGTATTATGATCCCTTTAATGACAGTAAATCAAGCTGAACTTTTTAGATGCGAGATGTCAGGAAAGTGTAGTACTGTTGTTATAGTTGTTACTATTGCCCACTGTAGATTATGCTCTCAGTAGTGCTGGGAATGTGATAATCCAGTCTAAATAAATCCAAGAAATGCTAAAAGCTTAGTTCTTTACAGTAGGGGCTTAGACTCACATCAGTGGGCAAGATATTGTTGCAGCAACTTACAGTGGACCATCCAAAAGGAAAAAGTCCCCCTGCTAACTACGCAGTAGAAGAAAATGACACCAACTCTCTAACAAATCCTGTGCAGCCACTGCTATGCATGCATCAGAGGTAATATGATCCAGCAGCAAAGCCTTAAGGTTTTTGTCACTCCTTTTTTTCGCTGCCTTAATAAAAACAAAAATTCCTGTAGACAAAAGGAACTGGTTTCTGAAAGGCACACAAAGACTTTCTGATATAATCACATCTTCCAGGCAAGCACACCCCTTCTTCGGTTGAATTTCCTTGAGTGAGAGATCCTTTCTAATGCACTGGTAGTGCTCTGCCAATATTGGCATTGTTAGAATAACAGTAGCTAGGCAGAGTGCCAGGCATATTCAGGGAACTGGTTGGGCCAATGTAGACTAAAAAACTAATGTATAGAGGGTCCTTTTTCATTAGAAATAAAGAAAAAAGTTTCTTGACTTCATTTCTTCTTCAAGGAGATCTGTTCATTGTGAAGATTCATGTAGCATAACCACATAAAAATCAGTTGTGTTTGTACATTCAGGATGATGTTAGTCAAATATAGCCTAATTTTGAGGCTGAGGAAGTTATTAATATTTGTCCAGATAGTTAATTCTATTAGCTCCAATTGGTTATTTTGGGTTTCTAAAGAGGTCAAGGAATTTAGTTATCTAAGGCAAATCTAAAATCCTGAGTGCGTATTTATACATCATATATCTGCTGTGAGAGATAATTTCTTAAATAACTTGTCCATATGTATTGGACTTGTCAAAATTAATTGTACAGCAAGATATAGCATTATATTACGGTCAAGGGCAGTATTAACAAGCTCTTCCTCCCAGAGATATTTTTCTGTGTATTGTAAACAAAACTTTGACAACATGTCTTTTTCTGCTATTGGCACAGATATCACATGCAAGAGCCTGTTAAACTTTAGTTGGACTGGCCATTCAATGAGCAAGGATATGGCTTAGCTCCACCAACATGTATTTTAATTTTTCTGTGCATTGTTTTGTTATTTTCTAGTCTTGCCTGCAGATATTGTACAGATACTGACTTTGCTACTTGCTGCCTTGGGCAAATAGCTTCTGGAGATTAGAATGTGGCCACCAAATTCACAAGCCATTGTAATCTGATCAGAGATACAGCTTTACACTTACCTGATCAAATTGGCTTTCAGTTACAGAAAAGTCGAGCAGGTTGTATAATGCACATCCTCGGTTAGATCTCAGACACCTATCCTTACATAAGGTTGTGCTTTTCATTGCAAGGTCTTTGGGAGAAAGGGTCTCTTAAAGATATGGCTCTTTTGTGTTTGGAGCATTTTCTTTTCCTTACCCAAAAACACATATACAGTGTTGTTGGTTTTATGGTCAAAAGTGTATTGAAGTAGCTAGTGAGCAAGGGTGATCCAGAGAGCCCTAAACTGAAGAAACCTAAAGGTTAGACCACACTGAATTCTGCTGCATGATCTCAGTCATGCCGAAGATTGACCTCCTACTGCTTTAGTCAGAGCGCAATGAGTTTCGCTTCGTGTAGGGCAGAACCAGTCGAGTCAGCCTGATTGATTAACTTCCAGTCAAGTCAGTTTGATTAGCTGACTTAGCTTGGCTTAGCTTTGGTGCACCTCACCTTGTGGACTTTCAACAGTTAAGCAAAGCCACGCTGCTTGGAGGGAATGGGGCTGTCTAAATTGATACCCTTCTTTTTCTTTCCCAGAATACCTTCTCCTCGGACACAGGGAAGAAAGGCAGCATTTGACACTTTTCTTTTTCTTTTTTTTTTCCAGATACAGAAGAGTAAAAAAAATACATATATAAAAAAAAGAGACTGCAAATTTCTTTCATCATTTTAGCTGAGCTTCTTCATTCCTGTTCTCCTCCTTCCGCAAAGACCAGTTTCTGGGGAAGGCGTTAAACAACTTTCAAAACACTCCTCCTCCCACTGGCTACTCACAATTAATGACTCTGGGTTCTAGGGTGGGGGCCTTGTTTTGGGGGTTGATTTTATTTTTATTTGTTTGTTCATGTGTGTGTGTGTATGCGTGCGTGTATGCATTTTTTTGTTGTTTGGGGAGCTTTTTGTTGAAAATAATCTGGTGGTTTCCTGATGCAGATGGTTCCATTTCTGGACAGGTCAAGCAAATAGGTGAAAGTCATCTTCAAAAGTCAATTTTGCCCTTTGCTATGCTTCAGCCTGTGAAACCTACATTAAGATGGTTTAAAAGAATATCAAAAATCATGGAAAGAAACTTGATAATACTTCACTTTTTTTTTTCTTTTTCCCAAGAGGCTTTCCAACTGCCAGTAGACAGAGAATTTGACTTAAGTTTTACCCTCACTATTAGAAGATTTTGTGCATATGAATGGTGAATTTGTAGCGTTAATTGACCATTTTTTAGGATGTGATGCTTTTCCTGGGTGATACAATGATAGCAAAATGTTTTTGTTTCTAAACTGCAGGTAAACTCACTCAATCCTTGGTTTTATTGTGTTTTTGCAGTTAGTGAAAGGAAAGACGAATCAACTAAAGTGGTATTCCCTTGGTGCAAATTTTGTTGTCAGACTCTGAGTGCATGTACTTCTTGACGTGTCTGCCTTAACTAGAGATTACAAATAATGAGCTGTTTCCCACGTTTGTTTATGGGCTACTTGTAACCACTCTTTGTCTGACCTGAAGATCTAAGAAAAGGAGGGCAGCAGGGAATCACACAGATCAGTTCTTACTTTCATCTCAGTGTGACATTTCTTTCATTAGTTATTGAATGGACAGGCCAAAGGAAAGGAAAAGCATTATTGGAGAAGTAGGGATAGAGAAAAACAAAATGAAACAGTGTGTCCTAAATACACTACTGGAGTCAGTAGATATAACTGTGGCATCCAGTGGAGCTAGACACATGGAAAGAAGCCATCATTTTGGCCCATTTTAAAGAGGAAATGTTAAAAATACCTCCCTCAGGCCTTGATTCAGGAAAGTATCTTTTTATGAAGAGTGTTAAACATTTATGTAAGTGCTTTTCTGGTTTGGGATCTTGGTAGGCATGCAGTTAATTATAAGTAATTTTACCTATTTGTGTGGAAATCAAGACAGGCGTATATATGCATACACTTGTTTTCTGCCTGACTCCCTTTTCATTCAGGATGCAATCTTGCTGTGATAATCATATATATATTTTACAAGGAATTGGACTGCTGTCATGGCTCTTCGCTATGTAGAGAACATGCAAAACATTGGCTTAGGAAGGTAACTCATTCTTGTGTTCAAAAGCACAGGATTTTACCACCAGCCTATATTAGAGCTTGAGTCTCTGTCCTGCTTAAACTGTGCATGTACAGGGATGAACTTCACATAACACTAGCAAAAGTCACAGCAGTGAGCTCAGCCTATATCCACATTTAAACATGAGTACTTTCTCACTCAGGAGTGTTTGTATCTGGGGTTTTGATTATTGCGACTAGAGACATTTTGAGTTCTTTTTTTGGACACCAAAGTTTGAGTTTGTTCAAAGCCAGAGATTTAGATTAGGTTCATGCTATGAAAAGGTTGCACTTAATTCTGTATTTTCAGAAGGAAGACATACAAAAATAGCTCTTGCAGTTCTCAGAACTCACAGTTAGCTTCACTGTACTGGCTCGTTTAAATAAAGTAAATATAAGGGCACAGTGTGTTCCCATTCGTGAGCTCCTGGTTCAATGGTAGCTCTGTGTGCATATCCTGGGTTAGACTTACTGAGAAAGAAGGGGTGCTGAGAGGACAGTGGCCACACAGGCAGTACAGAGTGTGCTCCCGGTCGTGCAGTGGGGAAAGGGCTGTGTCATCCCACACTTTCCCACCTCCCCTTTCCACCCACCGTGAGCTTTCAGCCCCGATAAGGGCGGTAGAATATGAGATCCAGCCTTGACCAGGTTCTTTAACGGGACATATTGATGAAATATCATTAATACAGAGCTAAATACCACACCGTTGACTCAGTCCCTGAAGTGAGAGGGAACATACCCTGATTAAGAGCTTGGTCAGTGGAGCAGAATTTAGTCAATATTTTTTTAAGTTATCCTTATGTAATGTACAGTGATGAAAAATACCTTAGATCATACAGACTGGAATCATTTAAAAATGAAAATTTTATTCTTCATCTACTTCTGATATTTGTTTTCTTTCTTTCTGGGACTGACTCCTTTCAGATAGTGAAGCAAGACTGCTTTATTCACATCTGGTCAGTCCTTGCTTCTCGTGCACTGGCACAAAAGTGTGAAATCAGATTGGAGAAGGCTTTTTCTTGACTGTCAAGGTTATTCACCACTGGCAGAAACTAACAAGGGAGTTTCTGGATTTGCCATCTCTTGGGGCTGCAGATCCAAACTGGATGCTGTTCTGGAAGAGATGCTATAGGCAAAGAAGTTACTGATCTCAGCACAAAGGTATGTAGTAAAATGTTTTACAGTATACAGGTGGACAGATCTAGCTCTAAGATTTTCCTGGTTTCTTTAAAGTGTCCGAGTATGGTGCAGTGGTACAGCATTTTTTATAATTTTTTTATTTTCACTTAAAAAAATCCCCATGAAATCTCTTCTATTAGCTTGGAATGATACAAAGTGAAAGTGAAATGTAGAAATTGAGATCCTACAAAGAGACTAGGCCAGATAAAAAAATCTATCATGGCGTCTCTTCCTAGGATCACACCTACATTACTATACTCTGATTATCCGCCTCCCTGGAGCACTCTGCAGCATTGTGCTAATGCATTGTGAGCCAAGGAATGGTATATTTAGACACCTCCCAGTTAAACTAGAGATCAGCCACTGTGCAGTTGTGTAAAAAAATAATAAAAGTTAAAAAAAAAAAATACAGAATGGCTTTCTCTTATTTTATTCCACCGAAGAAAAAGAAAAAAAGAAGGATTAGGTCTGTATCAGCTAGTGGCATGACCTCTGTTTATAAAGAATGAGAAAGGATTTCTGCTGTTACATCCTTACTTAACTTTCCCCTGGATGTATAGAAATTATGTTTTCAGATGCCTTCTTTTTCCAGCATCTGTAAGACTATACAAGTAAGGAATAAGCCAGAAAAACTGAAAATATAGGGCCAGTAATGGTGGCCTCATGCTGAAATGTAGTAGACTTATTTGGGAATGCCTACAAGCAGGCTCCATGGGGTCTTACGGGGTCAGAGAGCACCTTATGGAGGGAGGAATGGACGGGGAAGTTGTGTGCCACTAAGATGGCATGCTTCTGCCTCTACGAGGGAACTGAATGTGTTCTCCAAAAGCTTTGCCTTGCTGGATAAGCACCAGCCATCTTTTACTCCCCAGAAACTGTTGTCTAATGTAGGAGGGAGAATCCAGACACTTTACCCCCTTAAAATAGGGAGAACTATCACTGGAAGTATCCCTGCCAATGTTTTCTCCTTTAGCTGGAACTGGTCTTGAGGGAATTAGCAGACCTCTCTCTTATGGTGACTTAGCACTTGAGCTCCTGACTACACGATAATTATTAAAAAAAAAAAAAGCAATATGTCATTATCCTGATCATAACTTAAATGACTCAAAGGGTGGCAGTTCTCTGGTCTGCACTCAAGCAGTGATTTAAACTGTGTGTTTCTGCGACAACGGTCAAGAAGTGTCCGTACATGTGAAAAAAGGGATTTGTTTATTGTAAGCTTTTTAGATTGTAATGGCTGTGATGCAACCTTTCAAAATCATAGGATCAAGTACTTATGCCCACCAGCTTTCCTTGCAAGCTACACAGCTTCTTTTGTCTAAATTATATAGTCAGATTTCTGTGTTTCCTTATAAAAAGGTGATGGATATCACTGTTGCTTTCCATATTAGGGAAAGAGGATAGTTGCCATAAATCAACTTTTTTGCTGCAGAGGCAATAAATAGGTAGGAGATTTAAAATTTTTTTTTAAAAAAGCTTTGCTATTTTAGGCTTAAAACATACTTCAAAGTAGTCAATCTAAGCAGACTGATGCTTACCTAAAAGTGCAGCCTTTTATGTAGCTTCAGCTGCTATATTTTCATACAGTAGGATGTATGGTAGCAAAACAAATCTGGAATTTGGGAGTCTGGTTCCTCATTGGTGAATGGAAGAGGCAGATTCCTCTTTCTTGCTGCTTTGTTTCTTAAACATATATTTGCAGTTGGAAAGAAACTTTCCAAAATGTAGTTGCTTATGTCAGAGAAGAATGGTTTTTGCAACCTACCATTTGAATATACAGTGTTTGCATATGCACACACAAAGGTCATACGTGCTCAATCTAGAAGCAAAAACAGTTCAAACTAGACAGTTTTTAGTATGGTAGAGAAAGCTGCTTTGTAATCAGAAGATGCATGAGCTCACCTAGTTAAAGGGAACAGCAAGCACTTTCATTGTTAGTCCTTGTAGATTCTACAGTGGATCTCAGACCTGGTTTTTAATTAAAAAACATGATAATCCATTCAGATTAGAAATGATGAAAACTGACCAGGAAAGTACTTTTATGGCCTCAACTACAATCAGCTAGTCTATCTCCAGGAACTCATGAGATGGTCTTAAATATTTCTTAGTGGCTCATTTTTCCTCACAGGTCATTTTGTAATAATGAAACTTATCATCCTCTGCTGATCTATACCATAGTTTAGCCATTTATACTCAGCAAATGACAGCACAATCAAATCCTTTTACTTTATTTTAATCTATCACCTCATCCAATAATTAAAAGCAAAAGAATGACCCTGTGCTTTCCCATGTGTTGAACCAGTGCCGATCTCACAGGTGTGCTGGTGCAATGTCTGAAAGCCAGCATGCAGATCTGGTAACACCCCAGCTGATGCTGTTAAAGAGCCTTGATTATATTGTATAGACTCCATGCAAATTGCTAGAGAGAGCAGCTGTCACTGCTGACCAGGTAGAAAGGAAAAAAAAATACATGGGCTTTCATGTTTTTAAGGCACGAATTCTACTCTCACTGAAGAGGGTAAAGAAGCTTATCCCACAGCACAAGCAGGTCTGCCTCAGTCTCAGTTTAACATCAGGTGTATGTCCTACTGTGATCCTCACCCTGCTTCCATGGGCAGACGAGTTTTGTAATCCCAAGACCCCCTTTCCCTGCCTGATTACTGTGGTCAAAGAATAAGCATAGCACATGACCACTGCTGATGACACTTTTCTGTTAAAATGAAACATGGTCCATGCATTTCCATTTGCTGAGTCCGTCTTTTCCCCTTGTGTTTCCATTTCCCTTTTTTCCTGAACAAACATAGAGATTTCTGATCTCTACCCCAGCATGACCATGACACACGTTATCAGCTCTATGCCTCTCTTAGAGGCGTGAGCTCTCTGCTCTGGTGACTTGAGCAGAGGGTGGAAAAAATGGAGCTACTTCCAGGCAAACTGGCTCAGGACTCGAAGCCATGAAGGCCTCCCAGTCCAGAGCCCAGTCTTAGCTAATTCGCTTTAATATCTAAGCACACAACAGCACTCACTTACTAGCCTCACGGCACCTTCTTGGCATTTTGCATTCTTCTGATTGCTTCCCAGTGTGTGTGTAGGCTGTTGTGTTCTTGTAATCCCCCGGTTTTAGAAGCTATCCAGTGGTAGGAGGAATATATGTAATCCCGTTGCCTCTGCTGGTGGTTGTAGGAGTGCATATATCAAACTAAATTACTTATGGCCATTGGGGTTTTCTAGTGATAAAACCTAGCAGTAGAATGGCAGAGTGGGCGTTTTCCTTTTCTTCTTGCTTGGATGATATTTTTATACAATTTTATATGCAATTTTTTTAAATATTTGCTATTTTTATTGTAGGGTTCTGGTTGGGGTTTTACCAGAACTTCTGGTTGTCTACAGGCCCAGATTCTCACAGGAATATTTTCCTTCCCTTTCCTCCTCCCCCTTCTTCCCCTATAGGCAAAAGCCATTGCATTTGCAACATCAGCTTACAGCAAAATAACACCTAGGGCCTGATCACTCTTTTAGTTGCACTGAAAACAAAGGAAGTTGCATGCAAAGTCCTGCTAGTCCCACTGCAGCATCTGGGGCCAAAGGCTAAATGCAGGACAGTTCTGTGTAAAGCCAGTGCATCAGGGTAGTGCTGTCTTCCTTTGCTGTGGTAGGAGCTGCTTCCACCACAATATGTTTAAATAAGAAAATCTCTCTGTGTCCATAATGCTACTTTTTGCAGCCACTTTACTGAGTAGGCACTTCTAACAAAGGTATGTGTTGGTGCACTGGCTACCTTCAGCAGGGAGGAAGGGTGAACATTATGGCTTACCTGTGGCAGTAGATTTCACTGCTCTTTGCTTAAATATATAGTGACAGGTCCTAATGAAGCTAAGGAATGTTAAATCTATTTGTAAGGGGGATAAGGGAAAATTAACCAAATTCAAGGATCTTGGTCTTGTAAAATAACATTTTTTCAGCTGGCATTCTGCAGGGAATTCTATGTATGAAGTTGAACATAAACTTTAGAGTATGTTTTTATTAGCAGAACTGATAATGGAGATGTCTGTCTTGAACTGAACTAAAGTAAACAGTATACACCTGTTCTCTAACATTTTTCAAGGAAGCAAGAGGCAGGTTATTGTACTATTTTGCTCCAGGGGATGGAAAACAAATCAAAATCCATTTTGAAAGCAAAATTCAATGCAAGTTTGCTCTTGGGACTGGGTGGGTAGGGTATCCAAAAAAACTATTTGGTTTGTAAAGATTCATTAAGGAAAAAAAAATGCAAAACTGATATGAATCATGCCATGTAATGCCAAGTATTCTCAACTTTTCTGAGAATAATTTTAAACAATATGTATTTATTGTTAGTTCCTTATTTGAAAGAAGAGGCTTGTGGTCTCTAAATGTATAAAACATTTTTCAACATTCCAGTTTTTCTGTAACTGAGTCCATGTATGTTCATCTTATTACCAAATAAAAACAATGAGGTCTCTGCTCCATTTGATTTGAAGTGCTAGAAGAGTTGATTTTGTTCTGGTGCTTTCTACATCCAATCCAGGCATGGGACTTGCCCTTTGTTTTCCGGTATCTAGCTCCAGAGTACTAGCAGAGTACTAGTCAATAATCAACTATGTTTTAGCATAGTGGGAACATTGCTTGGACAGCATCCATTGCTCATCACAAACCTCTATGAGGAGGATGAGTTAGTGGCATTATCTCATTTCCTAAAGACAGGAAAATTGTGGTAGAGGGTGGAAATAACTTTTTTAAGGAATCTGATGTAAATCTCTACCTGTCTGGAGATTAGACTTGTTAACCTCATGATTCCCCTTTCCTCTAGATGGCAATATCCTTTGGCTTTCATTAATCCCAATTTCAGTCTGCCCTCTTGCACTGTCAGTGTCTGTTTGTGAATATATGACATCTGCCTGAAATCAGAAATGCTGTGAGTGTACTCATCATTCTCACTACAATTGTGAGACTGTTGGATCTGGTTTCAAAACCAAATGTTGCCTTATATTCTGACACCAAATAGCTTTGGGGGGGAGGAGGGGGGGTGTTATATTCTGATTTCAGCTTTCTAACCTTCTTCATATCTGGCTTTTAAAAATGATAGATTTTTTGTTTCAAATCCCAAGCATATTTATTGAGTGCCAGCAAACACTGTTGCCATCTGTGGTTACACGTGTGTTTTATGGTTTAAATGAAAAATGCTGTCTCCAAGAATATACGTAACTGCCTTGTGAAGGTAATCACAGAGGAGGATGGTGATCCCACATTTAGAGTGGTAGAGCCTGGCAAAGCATTATGTTGACTCTGTCTATGTTTGAACACGAAGATATCCCCAGTCTCTGGGTCTCTTCTAGGAAGACTGAAATCACAGCCCATAAGGGCGTTCTAAACCAACAACAGAGGACTCATGCTCACTGAAACACTTGCTCACATCACTTTTTCCTATGTCACTTGGAGCAAGAGTATCGATCCCACAGGGCTGGTGCCGTGTGCTCATGAACTACATCTCTACATGCCATCTTCTACAAAGTAAATTATTCCACAGGTAGACTTTGGAGGTACTTATGAAGCACCACACAAGTAATGAATAGACTATTCCCACACTGTTGCTGTTTTTCTAGTTGTTTGCTAAAAACAAACAAACAAACAAAAAACTTATCAGATCCTTTCCTTAAAAAAAGAAGAGGCTTTCTAAGGAGGATGTAAAGTTCAGATGTTCAATGTAAGCATGAAAGGCTCCATGTATTCCCTTTTGTCTGAAATTCCAGCTTTAACTGGTTCCTTTCTTCTGTCTGAGAGGTTCGCTGGTATTGATTTCCTGAAGAATGTACAATGTGCTTGCCACTGTACCTGCTTATGTTCTGATAATTTCCTGTCTTGGTTTGATTCTTAGTTTACCTCCAGTCCTGCAAGTAGACATGAACCCAAGCCACTAATTTTTTATAAATATTGAGGGCGTTGACGCAGTCAGCTGTGATCTTCAGATCTAAAATGCAGACTGTCTCACGTAAGCGTAAAGGGAGAAAGTATGGCTTGAAAAAGGCATCTAGTGTTTTGGGCAACTCATCTCCACTTGCAAATACAGTATCAGGGCCCTTTCTCTGGATTATCTATCCAATGACATAAATGTCCAGAACTATTATCAACTGGTGGTTCCCAAAGTGATGCCATCCGCTCATTGAAACACCACAAAGCCAAGGTAAGTGGCATGTAACTGTCTTCAGTACCGCATTAGAGAGTAAAATTGACGTATTGTCAGTTCTGTGAGGACATGGAGGTAGCTGAAGAGCAAGTTGTCTGAGAGTTTGCAATGGTTTGTAGGTACGAAACTTTAGAAAACATCTATTACTTAAGAATAAGAAACTTGCAGAGTCAGTAACCATTGTATCTCCACCCAAACTCATTAAGTGCTAAACATAAGAAGGATGTGATTGATGTTGACTCCCCTAGATTAGAAGAGGAATATTTGGCTATTTGACCAGGCTTGTGAGGAAGTTAACCTGACTTAAAACTGTTGAAAAGAAATGGCAGAAGACAACATCACATAGTGGTGGTAGCACTAGGAAAAGTGTTTTCATGGCTGGTGGGATTACAGTTCACCCACCTCTACTGAAACTAATCTTTCTCTTTAAAGGTCCAGAGCGAAGTTCAGCTGACTCACTGGGCTCAGGTTCCTCAGCAAACCGTCTTACCTTGCCAGGTCAGTTGGTATCACCGCACTGTAATTTGCTTATACACATAGCTTTAGGAATAGGCAGTCACGAAGATTACTAGTTTTTGGGAGATGGACAGAAACAGGTGACTTTTCTCCAGGAAAGGCATGACTTTTACCCAACACATTTAAAAAGTTAACACCATTCACTGGGAATGAAGAAATGAAGTTGTTTTCAATTTTCTTTACCACATTTATTTATTTGTTTTTAAACAAATACATTATGTTTTGTGGGTTACACTGCATGCTCAACAGACTGTTTTAATTTGCTCATCGAATTTATTTGGGCCTTTGCCACATGGACATAGGTGCTGAAGGGAAAAAAAAGAGCTTATTTTGTTGGCCTGAGCATAGTTCTGTGTGTGTCCTTCCCATCCCCCAAATCCTTTTGCCTCTATTTCACCCTTGATATAACCACTTTTTTAATTCCTTCATTTTTGTCCCACACAATTGTCAGAAGAAAGGGAGGAGAAAATGGAGCGGTTACACAAAATAATGCACAGTGTGAACTAATTGTCAAGATGCTGCCTCAGCACGGGCGTATACAAGGCCATTCCTATACTTGTAGTTTGCAGTCAGTGAAAGAAAGGGTAAGTCTACATGAAGACAACAAGAAATCACCAAGAAAAAAAAAACTCAAGCAAAGTAATGAAAAAAAGTTTTACTAGAGACATTTTCTTCAGCGGCTGCTGTGCCAGCAGACAAGGTGCAGTGTGGCTCCATATATAGACACCAATGTGCGATAGCAGGTTTTTGTGCTGTTTGAGTTCTTCAAGCTGTTCATGGTATGATGCTGTTTCACAACCGCTACCTTAGCAGATTGTTTTCCCAGGCACAGCTCAGCCACCACTTGGATGTAACCGAGGAAAAGAATGGGCAGGAATGTGAGAGAGATTTAGAAATACTATTTTTCCTTAATAAAACAATATGGTCCATGAAACACTGTGCTGCTCAAGAACACAAAATGGACAGTCACTGAAAGTAAAAGCTAAACCTCTGGGCATTGTGCTCACGTGAAGACCTTTATCAGGTAACTAGCCTGAGACAGTTTTTAGATGGAAAGTGCAGTACAGTAAATATCGTAAACACATTCTCTTAACCTCTGAAGTTTCTCATCATTGACAGTGGTGATAAGTATTAGCTCTATATATCACTTATTTCTCATATAGTCTCAGCAGATGTTAAATTTTTGTATTTGTATTGACGAGGAGCTGCTACTTTGGAAGTTTTCACTCAGGATTTTCTTACAGGTTCCAACTTTGGAATCTTGCTCTTTGGAGATTTTTTTTCCAGAGAAGAATTTTTTTAAATTTATTTTAAGGAAAAAGTGTAGAACAAAGCATTCGTGACACACTTCAGCCCTAACCCTCAGTTAATATCAACAGAACTAATTTCAAAACTAGCTCACTTTTAATACATTGCTGGCATGATTACACTGGATGACATTTATGTTTAACAAGTTCAGTTTGCACATTGCTTTTTCATCCATTTTTCCAGCACTATACTACTTTTAACGTACCAGTCCATTAATGAGTACCTTCAAATAAGAAATTCAATGTCCTTTTTTATGTGTATTACTTGTTCTTAGCCTGCAGATCATTACAATATAAAGGTAGAGTGTATAAAGCAGAAAAGAGGGTTTTGCTATAGACTACCAGGCATAGCTTCTTATTTATCACTGACATGCTGGTTGACCTTGCTCAAATTGCTCTTGTGCGCCTCAGTTTCCTCATCTGTTATTTGGAAATAATAATGCTTTTCCCATTTTAAAACCTTCAGATCTAGGGATCTGTTGACTGGTCTGATTAGAAAACCATCAGTAGGAAGGATCTACCTTTAAGAGAGGAGAGCAATCCGCCCAGTAATGCCCCTTCTTGCAACAGAGAACTTTTCAGAGTTGTGCTGATCCAGCCTTTGTGGATTTGCTGCCAGTTCAGGGTTACTTCCAGAAGCAATACTCACTGCGACAATCTCACACTGAATTTTACAGAGGTGTCTTCTGGCTGACACTTATGGAAATGACTAGCTGTGTTTTGACTCTCTCTTGTTAAAGATTTCCCACCTCAGTGTATGTTTTGGCATTGACTGGTTTTGGGACTTGGTAGGTTTCCTCTCTTTGGCTGCTTAACAATGGTACCTTCCCACGTATCCTCTGCTGCTGTTTGCTCGAGTACAGTGTGCAAATCAACTCTTCCTATGCAAGTATTTAATATATATGATGGGGAGTAGATAACAGTGTAATATTTTCTATTTATATATCCCCAGGGATGCATTTTGTTTACAGCCATTATGATTTTGTCTTTTATGCAGTATATGATCACTTTTCAGGGGTTTGCTTTTGCTGGAGGCAGCCACTAATTAATGTTTAGTTAAGAAACAGTCTGCTGTAAACACACACACATGCACACAATTTTCTATCTGAGAAAATGTCATTGTCTTGCTGTTCTTTTTGTGAATTGCATGCAGTGCCTTCAAAAAAAATGGGAAGCTTTATTTTGTTGGGTTTAGTTTCACTTCTGAATAAGAGATGCTGACAAGACCAGACAACGTACGTGTGTGATCCTGTCTCTCTTTACCAGCCAGTCGGTCACTTCTTCCCATCAATAACTTCTTAATCTGTGCCTTGTCAATTTAAAGTGCATTGGAGTGAGAGGAAGAAATCTTCAAAAGGTCACAAAGCTTAGAAATTTTATGTAAGGGTAAGTGGCAGTATACGGGAGAGAACCCTGGTGGTGTTCCACCTGGAGATGTATTGTTGGACAAGCTTGACCATTAGTAAAAATCAGAGAATCCACACAACAATTCAGCCTCATGCTGTAGCAGGTGCCTCTGCTGCTTCATTGAAAGGCTCTGTTTTCTCAGTCCATAGAGGATGAACCAACTGCTGCTCCAAGAAGCCTGCACTTTAAGTAGCAAGAAAGCACAGTAAGGGCATCCATGGACCCCAAAATGTTACCTACAATCTGATTGACTACATTTTTTTTTTTGTAGCATGTGAGCAGTTTGAAGAAGTGAAGAATACCTACCCATGCACTGAGTGCTCTATGCAGCAACAAAATATATATATTTTTCTAATTAGGTACCTTCATTCATCAAAAGGACATGCCTTCTGTTCCTGTCTTATTAGAAGGCTGTCAGACCCACAGGCAGTACTTCTACTCTTCTGTAATGCACCCTGACTATTGAATAGGCATTGAAGGTCAACATTTTCTCCCTTCCTTTTATATAGTTCACATCCTCTCCAGAACTGCCAATTTTGTACATATATATGTGTGTGTGTATATATATATATATATATATATGTATGTATGCACATATACACATCTTTGATAAAGCACAGGTGGGAAACTGAGAAGTGGGAATTCTTTATTTCATTTGAATCTTTGATGCATTCATTTGGCTACAGAGCTTCAGCAAACTGAATTCTTTGATGCATTACAGAAACCTCAGAGTATAAAGGTATGAGTTAAAGACAGGGTTTATTCACTGGAACCTTTGAGAGAGAAAAAAGTCTGAAATTGTTATTAAGGGTATTCATTTTTTTCAGTATTGAGGGTAAAAAGAAGTTCCATTTTTTTAAAGTCACAGCTTTTCATACTTGTCTTTGTGGTAATAGGCACCAGAGAAGTGTTGCTGTCTGGTAGAAGCCTGGAAAAAAGTTGTATTTTTCCTGCTTCCTGTGCAATTTGTGGTAATAACTGAGAGAAGAAGAAAAAACCCAAAGGGTTCCTTCCCCATATGCTTCTCTTTTGAGCACAGAGATAGCTATGCTTGGTAATATCAGCAAATATCAGCACAGCTAATATCGCTGGTGGTACTCATCAACAGAGTTTGTGACAAGCTATGGCACATCTTCATATTCCTGAAAGCTGGATCTAGTGCAATGTGGTGGAGTGGGGACTTGCAGAGTTTGGGTTGTCCCATAGGGCTAGATTGTAACATATGAGTGGACTTGGCATAGAGGAGAGTACACTATGCATTTGGTTAGTGGATTAAAAAAAACAAAAGAAATTTATCCTTAGTTGCAAAACCCTCAGCTATTGTTATGGTGACTGCCCATCAAGTAGCTGTCTTTAGACTCTCTCCTTGAGGTGTCCTGTTGAAGGAAACAGTGGGCCCAGTGAGTTTTGTATAAACACATAGGTTTTTTAAAAAAACTCCTAGGAGACTGATTCCCCCCAAGTTTAGAACCCTTCTTGCGTGTTTGAGCATCTTTAATGAAACACAGTCTTGATTCTCCTGCTCCTTTGTCCTTGAGACACTCCTGTTAATTACAGGAGAAAACCTTTCTCAGTGGCAAAGAATGGAAAACAGAGAAAGAGAAAACCCTTCTGAACCTGCTCTCTCGATTTAACATCAGAATACTGAATAGGGAATGCAAGTATCTCTAGCTCTCCTGAATCATCTCCTAGTAAAAATGCCCAATGAAGTTTCCTTACATAACCAGTGAATTTCTTTTTTTAGCTAAATTAGTAAATTGCCTTTATTGATTATAAAAGCCTTTCATCATTCCTGTAGCGCTTTTCCTAGGATTTTCCTTATCCTACCTGAATAACCATTGAAGGCAAAAGTCGCTCTAGCTCTGCAGGGGCCTGTGGGGAGAAGGTCTGTATTCACTACCTCCCTGCAGGCTTTTCTGGATTCTTGGTGGTTACAAACCATAGTCAGTTCGGTGAGGGAACCCACTGCTGCCTTGTCTGTGGTGTGCCAGGGTGCCTTAGGGCTTGCATGAGTGCCTGGAGAGGGGTAAGAAATACTGCTGTCCAGACCAAGCTGTGTCCCAGAAACTGCTTCAACCCCAGTGCCTCTGCAAAGCCACCACATCCTTCACAAAGAAAGGATAACTGAGAGAGACTGTAGTGTCTCATTCTTCTTCCTAATCCAGACTCATTTGCACCTTTTTGTAGAACTGAGCAAAACTGGCCTCCTCCAGGGCCAGTCGTGCCAAGGGAACCAGACGTGTTTCATTGCTTCCTCTCTGCAAGAGGTGAGCTATGGCTGGGTCCTTTTGCAGCAGCAGCAGCAGAGCATGGGATGGCCACCACCTTGGTGGGCAGACCTGAAAGCTGAGCTTTGTCTGCTTTTTGAGCTGCGTTTTGTCCCTCCCAATTTCCTGCTTCCTTTTCCCCCCTCTTTCCCTTTCCTCCCATACTGAATACCTGCAGTAACCACTCAAATCCCTTTTGCAGATGCAGCTTTTCAGGTGATTGTTTAATGTATTTTTTTCAGAACCAAATTGTTTTCCAACAGATATTCGTGAGTAAAAACCATGCTATCAATTCAGTGACTGTGGTCATGACATTATAGAAAACGCATTTCAGTGACTTTTTTAAAGGGACATGCCTTTTGAATGAACAGAAATTTTTATATCTGCTTTAAACTGTTTTAAAGAGAAAAGAAAAGGATATTGTTGTTTTGTCTTGTTTTGTTTTGTTTTGTTTTCTGGTCACGGTGGAATTACTATATAACAAGAGTTTCATTTCAAAGGCTTTTGTTGCTGTAACAACTTCTAATAGTTTGAAATACTAAAATTGACTATATCTTGTTTTTATCAGTCAGCATTGCTAGCAATAATTTCCTTTTATTGCAACCAGGCCAAAACTATTGCAAATTAGTACATGTCTAGGGAAGTCAGTGGAGCCAGACAAATTCCAGCTAAGAATTTGAGTCTAGTATACAGCAATTCTCATGGGTCATTGTGATAAATCCCCTGGTTTTAAGCTCAAATGCAAAATAGCCATCAATGCTCAGTTAGCTCAGAGCAGACTCCTCAGCAAACTATTTTCTCCTGTTCAAATTTTCCATGGGATTGAAGCTCCTGGCATTGTATATACTGTTACTTCAAGAACGCCTCTGCAAAGTAGCTGGGTTTTGATGGGCTAGGTTGATCACATCACCTAGTGGGTGCATGGTGCATTTCCGGGTCAGTTTAAAAAGCAAAACTTGTGGCAGTGTTTGGCACTCCTTTGGCTCCTTGATTCCTGGACGAGTGGTTTAAACTGTGGCAAATCCAGCACATCTGTACACCTGTCCTTCTGTCTTATGTGCCTCTGCCACTTTTAAATGAGTCTCCTACGTATTTGCTATGGCTGCTTGTTGGAGCATCCACCAGCTCATGCACCAGGATAGCTTGTGATGGAGTGGCTCAAGCTCCTAATCTACCTCTAGTTGTGCATAGTAGGTTGCTTTTGTGCTAAGCATAGGGGGAGGAGAGGGAATGAACTATTTTTCTTCCTTCCTTTATCACATATTTGTACAAGTTGTATTTTTCTCTAAAACCTGCTAGCTGGTGTGCTGTAAATGGGTTTGCAGTTGTCCTCAAATACTGCCCCAGTTTGACTCAGAAGTTGTAGTTAAACCTAAGGTGAATCTGATCCAACATATAGGGTTTTACCAAAAACTTAGGAGCAGATGACAAGTTGTACAGTCCCCTCCACTTTGCAGGTCTCTCTGAAAACATAGACATCACTTAAAGGTGTGTGTCCACCTCAGGAAGGGAACTGGTGTAGGAGGGTATGAGGATGGCAGCCTAAACGGCGGAGGTGCAAACAGAACCTGAGGTCTAGCCTGGGTAAAATCTTCCAGGCAATCTAGACAGTGAATTCAGCTCCTTTTTCATTTACAGTTGTCCATCAAGCAGCGGCTCTGACATGCAGAAAGGTCTCTTTCATTTGTGATGACTGTGTATCTTAAGCAAATCAAGGCATAATGTTGTCATAGGGCATACAGTTTATACCAAGGAGCCAGCAGGAGTCCAGACCTCTGTCAAGAATCAAAAGAAGAATTGCGTCAAAGAAGTGATGAAAAGAAATAAGGGGTAGAAATGGTCCTAGCCACCTCTGATGTTTGCACAGCTGCTGCTCTGCAAGATGCTGGGATGCACGTCCTGCTGGCCAGTGCAAACAGAGCAGCTAACACACTCTTCATCTCCCTGCTAGATCAGTGTCTGAACTACACTGAGATTGTCTCTCTGCATGCTGCTTCCTGTGTAGCCATCCCAATCTACACTAGCATTGTTCAAATACCTGTACCATGCTTTCATTGTGTGGTGTAGCCAAGATCTTAAAAATAATTCTGATTATTTTTCCTAAGTAAGAAAAATATAGGTCCATATCTTAGCAGCATCAAGGTTAGAAACTGGTAATACTTATGTCATTCCATGAATGTGAAGCTCCTGAGGACCCTGACTAACAATAACCAATTGAGTCCCATAAGCATTCTCTGAGGTAAGTATTCTTATTATTATCATCATTTTACAAATAGAGAAACTAGGATGAATGGTGCTGTCCAGATCACACAACAAGTCAGTGAGAAACCTGGGAACAGGCATCTGGAGTCCTAAAAGATAGTCTTCTCCCATCACCGTCTCCTATTTGGAATCATTAAAGCCTAAAGAAATTAAATGGCATGGATTCCCTTTATCAGCTCCTGTGTTTGGATGATAAATGGCACTGTCAGTGTTCTGGATAAACCCCTTATACTTATTAGCCAACTCATCTCTGCTGGCAACAACTCCAGTAAAATTCCAGTTAACAATAAACATTCCCCTGTGCTGAGCAATGGAAAATCCAATAATAGTTTGGCTGAATCCATGCTGAGTAAAGAAAATGGAATGAATCTGAAAAGTGAATGTGCCTGAAAGAACAGTAACTCATCTAATGGCTACTTTTCAAGCTTTTAATCCTGCTTTTCTTAATGCCAGTCTTCTTGAGAACAGGAAAGGATGTGACTATGTACGTATGGATATGTATTTCTGTAGTTTATGAAGTCCATACTATTTTTTGTCCCCTATTTCCTCAGATGTATTAGAGTACAGTTAATCACTCAAGGAGATTAACAAGATGAAACTGTAACTGTGTTCTAAAATTTGAGGTTAACAAGCTCCTAAGGGGGAATCTTTTAGGCTTATTAGAATTTATGCTGAGGGCAATGACTTTTCTTTGAAGTGCTTATCATGCTAATAATTCACTTACTGCTTGGTTATTTTGCATTTAATAACATAGAGCAAGACAAATACATTTTGGTCATAGTTATGTTTCATTTCTTATTTTATGTGTGTAAAGATGTAGCAAAGTAAGACATAGATTCAAATAGCCACACTCTAAAAGCTGAGAATAGTCAGGTTCATACATAGCCCATGTGTGACTTTCACAATGGCCTGCAGTTTACTGATAAGTCATACAAAAAAACTCAGATCCAGCTATTCCCGAAATCTGGGGAAACTGTGGTCTCAGTCCAGACTTACTGCCTCAAGCTAATCTCTTGTTCAGTGATAGTTTGAAAACAGCGAAGTGCTCAGCTAACTACATGTAGATAGGTTAGTTGTTTCTTCATTTAGACTTTTTGGTACTTTCATCTTCTGTCTAAATTTTTGTTTCTTAACCTTGTGAATGTTCCTTTGGATTCACCTGTGTTGATATGATCTTCTGGGAGGCCTCAATAAGGGCATAATTTCAAGATTAAGCATTTTGAAGTGCCTGATTGCCTAGATTTCAGTGCTGGAGACATTTGTTTTCTGTTCTAGAGATTTATGTATTTTTTATAATACATATTTTCACATTAATTTTCCCTGATGCTTTTTCTAACACTTTGTAATCACCCATTAACTCAAAAAAGTCCTGGTTCACAGGCTGAGAAACCCTCCTTTACACAGACAGGCTGTACTGAGCAGGATGGACAGAGCTTCTGACAAATTCATTTCTTGTCCACCAGCAAGTGAATGGTAGACATGGTAACCATCGTTGTTCTTGCTTTATCACTGCCAGCCATCAAACCTCAGCTGCATCACTTCAAGAAGCCCAGTAACAGCTCAGGAGCCTATTTGCCAGCCTTTCACAAGAAATCTGAGGAACATCCAGTGAGGTATAAGCTGCTTGACCAAAGGGGAAGGATGAAAAAGATTCAGCATATTTCTCAGAACTGGAATAGGAAATAGTAGAGGAGATTAAGAGGCATCTTCTGGAATGACGCTTCTCACAGTTGGATGGAGGATACTGTGTAATCTTTGCACAGACCACACTGCATTATGCAGCAGGTATAATTCAAGATATAAGCAATTGTATGATTTAACCAGATGGTACAATGGACACTTCTGCTAGAACTGTTTTCAATAGTCTTATTATTATTGGAGCATATGTCTACTTAGTACTAAAATATTGATAGTACTAAAATATTGATCTGTTGTTTAAAAAAAAATTGCATACCACTTTCTCCCATCAAATTAAGAAAGTCAATATTTTCATAGATAGTTGGGCTCCTTATGGTGTTCTCAATGTGACCTTCTGCCTAACACAGGTGAGACGACAACTCCTGTGTCCAATAGCATGAGAAAGTTTTGCCTTACCTAACTGCATTGAGAATAAATGGTTTCCTGTTTTAATGCAATAGATGTTCAGGAGGATGAAGGCAGGAGAGTGGATTAAAGAGTCCTCTCATTTCACCCCTTAGGAAAAAGAAGATGTAGCACAGCATTAAATACGTGCCTTGCATGATCCCTATTGAAAGTTTAATGCCATCAATTGTCTTTTTTGGCATTAATTTATGTGGTTTTGTTCCCATGTATTCCTTTGGTGCACACAGTGTCCCATGGAACTGAGTTTCACAGCTAAACTTGTCCTCTGTGAAAAAGTTCTTGTTGCCCCTGGATCTTATGCTGTGAGAAACAGAGGCAAGTAACTCCCTATTTGCTTTCTCCAGGCCCCCAGTGATTTATATACCACCTCAGCTCTCTCTTTCCAAGCTGGTGAATCCTATGCTGTTGCGCTCTCCTTGCAATGAAACCTGTTCTACTTTTGATCTTTGCTGCTCTTCTCTGTATCTTTTCTTTCTTTATTTTTTTAATCTGTTTTTGCAAGGAGAGGACCAGAACTGTGCACAGTACACAAGATGTGGGCATACCAGCAATTTCTAAAGTAATGTTATAGCATTTTCTGTTTTACCTTTCATGCCTTTCCAAATATTTTTTAAAGTTGTATTGTCCTTGATCACTGAGTGGTAATTTCTGTAGAATTATCAGTAATGATTGCTGATTAATTTATAGCCCATCAACACATATGGGGTCAGGGTTGTCTCTCCTTATCCACATTGTTCTGCACTTACCAATGTTGAACCAGTGGTTTTGATGATTACACTGAAGTAAACTTTTTTTTTCCTTTATATCCTTTATTTTTGTGCCCTGCTTGTTTTCTTCTTGTCACCTGTACCTTTTCCAGATCACTTTTTCTGGATAAGCGTGTTGAACAGAACAGAAGGTTATCCTCATTTACTGTGAATAGTGATCACTTGATCCTATTCTTCTCCCCTCCTTCCCCCCCCCGCCCCCATTACTAACCAGTTATTTGTCCATGTTTAGATCATGTGTTAAGATCTTCTCTCAATCCATGACAGATTAGTAACTTTGACAGCCTTTGGAACAAGACATTGTCAAAATCTTTTTGGAAAACTGCAAATGGTTATATGCTCCTCCAGGGAACTCTGAAAGATTTGTCAGGCACGATTTCTCCTATAAAAAGTATTTTGACTCTTCTCTGTTATATTATATTTATTCTTGTTTCTACTAATTCTATTCTTTATATTTTCTACATGTTCACTCACTGCAGATTTACCTGTCTATTATACACCACAGATCTGAAACTACATCCAATGTCAAAACTGCTACAGTCAGTATATATAACATTGCTATATTAAAATTATGTTAAAATCAAGGCTGGCTGTTGTATGAAAACAGCTGGGAATGTTACAGATGCCCCTTGCTCCATTAGAAAGGACTGCTGCAATTCTGTGTGCACTTGCCCTAGGGTCCTGTAGCATTTTGCAGTATTTTGCTTGAAATCTCCATAAAACAGGTGAATGTAGCATACAGCTGGTCAAGTGTTCTGACATGATGCTGTATCAGTTATTTTTGTCTGACTGTCTTACTAGGAACTTGATTTTGTAGCACTGTCCTTGAACCCCATCAGCACTTCGGACTCCAGCAACTGGCCTGCCCAGCTACCTAAACCAAATGTAAAGAGGAATGCACTTTAAAGCCTTCCATTTATGAAATGTGATTTATTGCTAGGAATTCCCAGAGAACTATATTTTGCCTGTAAAATACCCTGAAATGTTTTACATGAATAGGCTGTATAGACAAGCCAAATTATACTATTCTTCCAAACACATTTGCTGTCTGTGTCATTTCCTTCTCTTTAGGACACCTTTGGTTAATGGTTTACCTATCATAATCTTACCTGACTGTTCTCTGGATGAGTGGACAGCACTGATTCAGGTCACTGAGCCATCCAAATAGGCAAAAGGAGCCAGAATTTATTTTCTTCCTTTTTTATTGCCAACAGTTAAGTGGGTTTTTTGCTTCTGTGTCACAAACATCTAACATGAGTGATTTTTTTCTTTGCTCTCCCTCTTCATTCTCTCTGCTATGCCATGAAGCAGACAAAAATTGTCATCTTGGTTTTACTGCTGTGTAATCAAGACACAGAGAAATGAAATGACATACCTGAGATTTCATGGGGAGTGTGTATCATTACTAAGAATTTAATCTAGTTCTGATCAGCATCCTCTTTGCTCACATTCTTCTCCAGCCAAGTCCTGTGTTGTGTTGCTCTCTATTAGAGTCGCCTTCGGTGGAGGTTTATGCTGATGTTCATTGGTATTGGAAAGATATCTTAAGATGTTTCTTCCCTTTTTCAAAATCTCTGGCTCTAGGCCCAATTAAAATATTTCGAAGTGGGGGAGAGAGGGCATTTGTGCAGGCTGCTTCATGTAAATACTGGGCACTTCAGAAAAATAATTCTTAAGCATAGCTAGTTGTGCTAATGGCATCCAGCCTGATGCACTGAGCTACTCAGAAAGCAGATGGGATCATCGTTTCAATCCAACACTGACATCTAGCGTTCATCGAGGGGAGATTTTCCAAGCAGGAAGTTCAAAAATGAAATCTGTGTTATCTGAGGGTGGTCTGGCTTTGCAAGGCACTCAGCGTTTTTTACATTAGTGCTTTCTGAGTTAACCACTTGCTTCCAGCATAGAAATAAGTCTGAGTAATCCATCCCTCTTGAAAAGTCTGATGATCTAACACTCATGATGCAGTTTAGATTTTTCATGAATTGTATGTTCCAACTGTCAACACTTGAAAATTTAGCCTTTTTTCCTGTTTAGTCCAGTTTTGACTTGAGTCTTTGCTCTAATCATTGGATGGCTTTGCTGTGATCAGAAAGTTTTGTGCTCTGTTTTCCTGGAGGGGGTTGTTACTTTATTTTTTAAGTAAAGGTTTGAAGTCTGAATTAAAAATCGGAATGTTAAAATCTACATTGAGTGGAGCATAGAGAGATCCTTTAGTATTCATTCCTTATATTGTGTGTATTTCTGTGATTACACAAACATGCATTGGAAGGGAAGATTGGCTCCAAAATCCTCATGGACAATTGCAGCAGTGAGAAACAAGTATGAGAAGAGGAAGGGGAGAAGGGAGGAAGGAAGAACAGTGGCTAGCAGGGTATAAATGAGTCTTTCATATTGTTTTGCTCATGAGGCAGACAGCTGGGTTCATGGGGCAAATTTGTTTCTGCACAGGCTGTATCCTCACCTCCTTACTCCTTCTTGTTCAGGTCTGTTGTTCAGTTCAGCTCCTCAGATGTGTGGCCAGCATTTGTCCTTCAGCCTGATCCTTCACTCTTTTTCCATGTACTCCTCTCTGTATCCTGAACTCTTTACTCCTGACCTGTCACAGACCTGCTAAGCTTCACTAAGCATCTACCTTGGTGTGTATCTTGAATTATCACTGAGTTGCTGAGGTTGGAAGGAACCTCTGGAGACTGTCTAACCCAACCCCCCTGCTCAAAGCAGGTTCAGCTAAAGCAGGTTTCCCAGATTCATGTCCAGTTGGGTTTTGGGTATCTCCAAGGATGGAGACACCACAACCTCTCTCGGCAGACTGTTCCACTATTTGGCCACCCTCACAGTAAAAATCATTTTTCCTTGTATGTAACTGGAATTTCCTGTATTTAAATTTGTGCCCAGTGCCTTTTGTCCTATCACTAGGCACCACTGAGAAGAGCCTGGCTCCGTCTTCTTTACTTCCTCTCATCAGGTATTTATACACATTGAGAAGATCCCCCTGAGCCTTCCCTTCTCCAGGTTAAACAGAATGCAGAAATACATGACCCTAAGGCCACCTGGAGACCCTAAAAACTAATCTGAAGTCTAGAAAGGTCTAGACAGCTTGGGACTTCCCAAGCTCAAGGCAGAGCGTCTCATGGCATATATTCAGCTTGCACTTTACAGGATCTTGTCTTATGTAAGAATGAACACAAATAAACCATCACAAGAGATTCTTTCATTTCTGGAATGTACTTTCTAGTTCTGTCTCTTCTTGTCCTATCTGTCCAATTCTTATCTTTTCAAGGCTCTTCAGTATGTCAGGTATAAGGATTTAAGCTTCCCTTCACAGCACCTGAGCCAGACAGACTGATATGGATTCTGCTGCAGGACTAGGAGACAGTATCATGAAGGAGACAGTATCATGGAAAATAGCTTTTAATGTTCACTCCTTGTATTCATAGAGCTACATATGCTACATTTCCAAAGTATTGAAATTTCTGTTTGCACAGCCTCACTGTAAAAGGCCCATGGCTTTTCAGGGGATGTAAGTAACAGAGTAAGATGGGTTTATGAGCTTAGTTAAGTACAAGTGAGAAGCCAAAAGTTCTAATGTGCTTCACTGGCCTGCATTCTTGATTTTTCACTTGTAGATGCAACTGCTGGACATGTCTCTGCACATAAGAATACTATGAAATCACGTTGACCAAAAGCAATCTTTAAATTTTGTGTGCTCTTGAAAGTTTTTTTATATGCATGACCAAAGATGGCAACAGCACAGGACATGGAAAAAGATAATCAGTTTTGATATCTAAACCAATCTATTACTTTAAGTGATCAAAGCATTATATGGTTGTCTATTTATTAACCAGTAAGACAGACAAAATTTCAACCAGACAAAATTTCAGTGTAAATGTTCCTAAACTCAACGCATGCAAATTCCGCTTTATTTGCGGGTATAGTAAATGTTAGCAGGTTAGTGGTAGCGCCATGAATGTTGGTTTGTATTTGTTTCTCCTGTTGCTTAGCTTGATAAAACATTTACCCTATGAACCTCATGTTTAGCATTACAACAGCGCTAATAACATTTCCTTCAGATACGTGATGGGCTTACTGCAATCCTTAGTTGAATGTCACGAAGCCTTTAAATCTCCATTGTCCCAACTCTGTCGCAAATGGAGAACTGTCCCTTAGTTTCTAGGTAGAAGCTGACCCAGAATTCACTCTAAAAATATTAGCCATTAACAACCTCCCAATCTTTTGTTCAATGACTGGAGCATTTCATTCCCTTAAGCATCGAGCTGGTTGCCCTGTGCAGTGCAGACTGTGGGTGGGGTTCAGTTCCAGCTAAATGCAGGTATCTGAATGTAAGCCAGGAACTAAGACCCCAGAATAGTCAATGCCTGTGTGTAGACACCTCAATTTAAGTGATCTGCAGCATCCTAAATCCTAACAGTGCTACAGAAATGCTTCTGAGGTTTTTGTTTCCATCAGCAGCATGTCAGGTGCTTTGCCCCCTTCTCTTAGTGGAGATAGCTGGCAGTGGGAAGCAAGGACTGAATTTGCTGCCAGCACCTCAGACAAATGGTGCTCCAGGATATGCGTCCTCTTACACTGCTAATACTTGCAGCTTGCCAAATGAAAATCACAGTTTGGTTTTCTACAACCTTGTGTTTCACTGTAATGGCCAGGGGGAAACTTTTGGGAACACTTGAGACAGAAGTATTTCTGCCCCAGAACACACAAACTCCAGATGTTTGTCTAAGAGAGCAATTCCTGCGATTTTAGCAATATATGGTCTCAGAGAGTTCAGAGCTTGAAGGACAATAAATAAACCTGCATTCACACCAGTGTAAAGCCCACACAGGATTCTGCCAGATCTAAAAGTTTTGGTTTTGGGGAAGGAATGGTGGGTGTTTATAAGATTTTTCAAATCAGATCTTATTCCCAAATAAAGTAACATTTAAACACTTTCACTGAATGCAATGAGGCAGATGAAAGCTTTGAGAAGCAATACAACATATTGCTTCCCAGGAACACTGCAAACCCGCCCATTTACTAAATTGACCAACTGAAAAATGATTTTCTAGTTGATCAAGTTGCTCCTGGGTGGAAAAACGGTAAATGCCCAATTGCCAAGATATGAATATTCAATTTTAAATGAACTGCAGCAAATAATGTATATTGTGACATTTTTATGGCTGGGCTTCAAGTTGATCTATAAGGGGATAGTGAATTAGGCCACTGTGCCATCAGAGATGTCAGTGGGACTGTAACTCCTCTTCAGAGAAGGACATATAGTGCTGTTGGTAGGCGTAAAGTGTGATATATATTTTTCATATTAACCTGTGTCAGCATTCCCCAGCCTTTGAAAAAAATATCATCTTCAGAGCAATGAAGTCGGTCACATTCTATTTGTGCTCCTGCCTTTTGTTGTTAAGGGCCTTCATGTCTAAACATGTACATTTTCATGGCTAATCTATTGTTGATGTTCATTTCAATCTTTCAATCTTTTCAGGACTCCACACTCTCACTCTTGCTGTATTTTGTGCTGAAAATATTCACCCAACATCACTAGGAAATCTAGGCTCAGATTGCACTGAAATGTGCATTTGAAATTAAGCTGAGCCATGATACTCAGGTAACAAGGTGATAAGATGCTTTGGGGTGTACTTGAGGCTTTATGCTCCTTGAGGCATCTCCAGTGAGTCTCCAGAGTCCTGGGGCAACCAGACTGGAGTGCTCCCAGTAGAGAGAAACAAGCATTGTAATCTGAAGGGTGAAGCACTGTGCTCAGCAAGGCCATGGAGAGCCGTTGGCTGGGAGAAATGGTGTGGACATCTCCTGAGACCTGTAGGAGTGCCCAGGCTGCACAACTTCTCTGAAGCACCTTCACATCAGAGGAAAGTTCTGGTCTGCAGAAGGATCAGCTAAAATCTTGAAAAGACCTAGCATGAATACTGCTTTTATTGATGCTGTTTGTGCTAGTTCCTACAGGGTGACCACTGTCTTTGCATGTTATGCATATTTTTTTCTGTTCTCCTCCCTGCTTCTCACACCAGTGCAGAAGCAGAGGCTGATTGCCTTAGGTGAGTACTATATATATTTCCTTCACACTATGCAGAAGCTTCTGTATGGGACTAAAGCTCTTTTAGCAGCACAGAGGCTCTGCTGAGATTCACCAGCTCAGCTACAGGTCAGCTGACATCAATATAATTCAAGCAGGAATGAGTTTGGCAATAAACTCTGGGAACCCCTTTTTTTTTGCAGAGAGACAAGTTCAGAGTGGTGACTCTAAGGATGATGATAATAAGGTTTGTTATTTTTCTTGCAAGCTGAAATTGTATTAAACCTTCCTGCAGAAAAGGAGACCTCAAGGTTTTTGTTCACAAGTGCAGAAGAGACTGATTTTTCAGCTCATTCAGGTTCTTAGCTGGTGTGAACTGTCATGTGTAAATATATGAATATCTTCTTTGACTAACTCAAGCCTGACATTTATTTTCTCACAACAACATAATTCTTCATTCTGCCTTAAAAATTGTATCTCTTACATAAAGGCAAATTGCTGTCATAGTCCCTTGGCACTCAAGAAAAGTATAGGGAGTCTCTGATGCCACTGGCCTTCTCTCACAGCGACAACACAACGTATGTCTTTATTCTGTTTCTGTTCATCGTCTGAATCCCTGAATACATGGTGCTGAGCTGGCCTCTGAGCAACTTTTTTCCCCACTTCATGTCCTGTGAGTATTTCTGTATTTAATCATTGAACTTTGTTTGAGTTATTTGAGTGAAATCCAAAAGAAACTCATTTGACAGGGAGAAGGGCAGGGCATTCAAGGTGTGAGAAGTGCTGTCTGTCAAAAAAAGTATGATTCGTAAAGACATGGCACAGGTGACAGACATGGAATAAAGCTTCTAACACCTTAGTGCCTGCTTGAAAGGAAATTGTACGGGTATGGAATTGTAACTTCCATTTGCAAAAACTAAAAATTCCACAGTGAATTGGGTTATAGGTATAGATTGTGTCTATATTCCTATCAGGTACTTGCTGTGACATACTTTACTCTGTTCTTTACATGAATGTTATTATTTGAAATATTTATTGGTCCTATTTTAAATACTATCTTGTCTCACCGATAAACTAACAGAATAAAAAGTACACCTTCTAGCTATCAGACATCCCATAATGATATATCTAGTCTGTTGTATGCTTTAGTATATCATCATTTATTATAAGCTTGTTGGTTACATCTCGAAGCTGAACATTTGCAAATGGGCTGCGTTCTTATGAAAGGTGCTGGGTCAGTCACTGTGGCAAATGAAGTCCTAGCTAGTGTGTTTCTCAGCTGTCTGCCTAAGGGTGTTAAAAAAAATAACTGAATTCAGTCTGCCAGATTAGGTAGTCTTTAACCTTTGTGCTGAGGTCCCTAGGGATCCAGCTGGCAGCGCTGCTCCATCTAGCATACAGAGCTATAAAGGTAAGCAGAAAACTACCCAGTCCTACCTATTTTGTATAATATTCTACAGGTACCCACCTCTGTTTGTACAAATGCTGAAGACTGTAGCTAGCTGTGAGAACAATTCTTGGTTGAATCAGTGAATTAAGTTATTAGAAAAGAAGCATGATGCTGTTTCATCTTGCAGTATGCACATGCCATTGAGTAACGCTGTTCCTTTTACTCAATTCTGAATCCTCCACTGTGATTTTCAATCTTTACAGCTCCTCCTAACCGACAAGCTAGGACTGCATTTAGAAAGCACATATCAAAAGAAAACATGTGGAGTAAAAGGATCAGCTATCCAACTCATTCATCCTTCACCAGCCTAGGAATAAAACCTTTGAAAGAAAAAAAAATCTATGGACTATACTGGTACAACAGGCAAATGTTGCACTTCCAGTTTGTTTCCTTTCTGAGGGCTCTGCCCTGTGTTTTGTTTGATGTGTCAGTGTTGATGGCCCTTAGCTTTAAGTTTTCATACTACAATAAATCTGTCCTTTTCTCCTTACAAACAAAGTTATGAGCAGATAGAGGCACAAGAAGTGTTTACTTTGCATTTCAGGAACTCTAGACTTGATTCCTTCTCTCCCACACTGTCTATCACTTCAATTTTGCATGTGGGAATTTTCACAGCAGTCAACATTATTCTGGCAGAAAAAAGCTGGACTAATGAGGTGAAGAGTCAGGAGAAAAATACAATTTTTAGTCTTCAGTTGATGTTCTACATCCCAGGGGAACAGGAGGGAGGAGAAGGAAGAGCCAAGCTTGTACCTCAACACAGTACAAGCACAGCCTGTATAACCAAGAAAGAATGGCCAGAAAATGCCCTGCCCTGTGCTACCATCCACTCTGGTATCTAGTGCCAGCTACACTGGGTCGGTGGTGCCATTTGCATTAACCCTTATCACTATGCTATACAAAACCAGATTTGATCTGAGGTGGAATCCCTGTAGACAAAAGTCCTGCAAAGCTGCTCTTAATAAACCAAGGGAATCCTTCCAGCCCCATGTGTAAATGAATTTTCTGTTGTCTCCTGTGCTGCTTCCTGGGATTTCGTGAGATGCAGATAAGCACTTGAAGATAATTTAAATTCAAGTGCATACTTAAGAAAATTATTATTTATAAAAATGAATGGGCTTTTTTTTCTTTATGTGCTGCCACTTCAAATGACCCAGAATTATTATTTACATTACATTATTAGAGATATTGCTATAATCTTAACTGGGGATTGTGTCTCCATCCTTTTCTTCATCTTCCATAATCACTGTTTGCTTTTCTTCTGTAAGMAGCTWARYMCCTTWAAAACAGAARGAMCAAAAAAAAAAAAAAAAAAARRMAARAGAGARARAAARAAAAAAARRARWWARWWWAAAAWATTACAAACAAAATATTACAAAAMAAAMAAAAAATATTACAAAATATTAAAAAATCAGGTTAAGGAAAACTTTTCTGTCCTCTCTAATAGTTTGACCCTAATATAGCTTTTCAGACATCATGGGAGTTACTCTTCATTTATTTTGGCAAATCATTCTCCTGATATTTAGTGAACTAGATTTGGATCACTACACTGTTAGCTAAAATTATCAGTCAGTCTTAAATCCAGCATACTTCAGCTACCTGTGAAAGCAGAGACACTGAAGTTTCTTTTGAGAACCTGTTTGTTAAAAGGATTTGGGAAGTTAAAAAAAGAAAAATGCTTGCATGATGAAATAAACACTGTAATTAACCTATGTGACTGAGTCAGTCTGTGTGGACAAGCGTATGCACGATTCTTTTCTGTAGATATTTAGCAATGTTACTTAGATTTTGCTAACACAGATGCTAAAGGAGACAAATATTAGAATACCACATGCCAAGTATGATTCCCAATAATGTTATATAGTATCAATAAATTGCAAAAGGAACAGAACTGAGATCAATGTTATAACAGATTCATACACTAAAGACTTTGAGCCAGTATATGAATTATTGAGGTTTGGGATCTGAACAAGCTTCGAAGTGTGTCTGGCTTGTGAAGTGAGAAGAAAAATAGTTCATAAGGCTTCATCTCTATCATGAAAGCACTGGAGAATGATATGACATAATATTGAAAGGAAGTTTGATTTCACAGTTAAAGCACGGGATGGAGATTCAAGAAAGCTGGCTCATCAGCTGCAGATATGCTATGTGGCATATCTTTCCATGTATAAGTATTTCCTTCTTCCAAAGTCTTTCTCTATTATCTAGTTAGGTTATGGACCATATTGTCCACAAGTATATCTATATCTATATCATAATTAAAACAGTAAGTCCAGCTCTTACGGTGGACCTTGAGGCTTTTATGCGATATCATGATATACCAATTATTATAACTAATCACTTTATTAAAAAATTAACTAATAAAGCTAAGTGAGGCCAATATTTTAGATAGGCAAGTGTTCTCCTTGATCCCCATTTTAACTGATTGTGTTGTTTTTGCCTGTTTGTAGTATAGAGCAACTGACCTCTAAGATATATTTTATGTCCACCTTCCTTGGCATGGAGATTAATATAGTCTAAAAACAGGATGAGGGTAACCGTTGAGTTGAGACCGATGAAATCCCTCTCTAATTCAGTCTCCTACTGTTTGCTCTTAGTCTGTGCTAACCAGCTGAGTTGTTCTGTCAAACCAACCTGTTTTGCTTCTTTCTGCATTCAAAACCCTTGCACAGTGAAGGCTTTCAGCCTTCATGAAGTCTGAAAATAGAGCAATACCACACAGGAAGATTTTCTTCAGCTTCGGAGTCTTTTTAAGAGGTGATGAACTAAGGAAAACGTTAACCTATACTGCCCTTCATGTAAGCTCCTGCTTTATGCAGTTCTCATGAACTAGCTGGTTTCAGTGAGACTGTGAAGTAAACTGAAAGGAGTGAATGAATATTATTTTGAAACACGAAGGACTGCCTTTGTTTGAGTAGCAACTTGAACTGCTATTGAATGAGTGAGTAACCACTATTGTTAACTGCTGAGAATGATGCTGTTTTTTTTAGAGATGGAAGTAAATGTTCCCCACCTAGACTTCTACTCCTGTATAACAAAAAATATAAACAATTTTTTGTTCCCTTTGTCTTTGGCTATTTCTTTTTCTCCTTTGTGGAGCATTTGGGAACAAGGAAAACACTCACTTTACCTTTACTCAAGTAAAATACTCTTAAAATGTGAAGCTACAATGAGATGAGAGAACTAACCTAGCTTTTGGGAAAACTCAGGAATAAGACAAGGAATGCAAGCTAAATGAAGCTGTGTTGTGCTTTATGATCTTGTCCAATGTCACTCTTATCACTATCAAGTAGTTCTGATTTCCTAATTATAGTACTCAAAATTGCCCTTACAGAGCAGACCCTAGAGACAGCTGGAATGCAGCAGCCAAGCTGAGGTCCCCAGCAAGACTATGCATCATTATCAACAAATAATTTTGCTGAATGATGGACTCCAAAGGTTTCCAACAGTGTTCAAGATCCAAAGCTCAGAAGAGGACAGAGTTGTAGCCTAGAGCTGTAGGTTCTTAACTTTCTGGATCATGGACCCTTAGCAATTTCATGGACAACTTACCTTTACATCAACCATTTAATGTCAAATGGTAGAAAGGGGATATAAATGGGATGCCTTAACTAGAATTATTTCTGTAACACTAGAAAAAGAGTTTTTCTTTGATAGGATGCCACTGACCATTTGGGGACAAAGTGTGCTTTATTGAATTTAGTTTGGGAATTCTTGGTTTAGAGGAGTAAGCAGAATGTTGGAATTATGAAAAGCAGCTCATCTCCCAGTTAGTTCTAAGGACTGGTAGATTGTTCTATTAACAGAACAATCTGACTAAAGAAAGCAGTATGGAAGTACAATGTAGTCATATTTTTGCAACTGAATTTGCAAATACTGGAAATTTTTAGCTAGAGACTAGGACCCCAAAGGCTCACAGAGACATGAGAACTGGTATTAGGAAGCTCAGATATGGACAGAAGAAAAAGTTGGCTTTAAGTCAACTGTTTGTCAGGTGCCACCCCAGTCTAGATTTCTCAGAACACCGCCAAGACTGCACTAGCTGCACTTGCCTGTCTACGGACCACCCTTGCAGCTGGGTTGGAAGAATAATGGGGCACTCCAGTCACATCCCCTGCACAGGAAAGGGGGAAAGGCGATGATAAACTGCTGTGCTTGTTCTCATTACTCAGAGACTTTCACTGAAGGAGGGTAGCACTGAAGGAGCTGTTTTAATTGGTTTTCTAGAGCACGGAGGAGGATGAGGGTTTGAAATCATGGTTTTACTAGTTATCATTGATCTGATTAAGAAACTCTAAGCAGCCACATTTCAGGAAGCATGTTCCCATATTTACACAGGTATTTACATTCTTGCTCAAACCCACAAGCCTAAAGAGCTCTTAGAAATATTTTGGTTAATTGAATATGTTGCTAAGTGGGGATGGCAATAAAGAGTGTTCCAGATTGGAGTGCAGGCACTGGATCTAATTTAAATCATTTAGTGTCATGTGAGGGGGAAAAAGAAATTAGAATCGTGATTACAATTTGTCTTTTTTAAATCCCTTAAAAAGGCCAAGGTGTTGGCTGACTGAAAGAGACCTGGCCACTAAAAGTATCTCTATCCCTCGGCTCTTTTGTATAAATGTGGCACAACGGTATCTGGGGCACTTTAGTAAGAGTTTGATGCCTGAATACATAAAGAAGTACAGTCCTTGTAGGGGAGGGTTTTGTGATACCCATAGTTTGCTATTTAACTTGGCTAAGGAATGAAGTTCCCTGGTCTCCTTCTGTAGACTACAGAGAGATCCTTCAGACAATAATGCACAGATCCTAATTTAGCAGCCACCTTTCTGTACCTCGGTTTCCCATTTGTACCTGTTCTCTATCAGAGCAGGAATTTTCTAAGGATTAACCTGTATTAAGTGTTTGCAAGGTGTAAAATGGATTCTACTTCTCATTTGGGTCACATGTGGCCCAATAGATGCATGTGATTTTGGTCACTTTATAAGGCCTTTTTAACTTGTTTTTATTTGTGATAGAGGGAGCCTCCGGCCACCCGAGAAGGAAAGGGACAGTCTCCAAGTGCTCATAACCAGCTGGTCAAAATGGAGAGAGATAACGCAGCTGCCATTTTTATTTACATTTACAACAAAATGACTTGTGTGGACAGCTGCTTAAAAAGATAATCTAGTAATTAAGCTCTGTTATTGCAAACAATTAAGAAGGGGTGGGGTTTTTTGTATTGTTTGTAATACAGCAGCATTTGGGAGGAATCAGAAGGGGAAACGGTAAAAACTGTGGCAATCCTCAACAAGAGGTCGCAAGGGATACATGTGGCCCCGATGTGCTGCCTACTGCAGCAACACCACTGACAGGGAGACAGGGACAGAAAGGCCTTTTCATATTTATTTAGCACACGTAGCCCTGCTGGGGCTTCTCAGGTCTCCGAGTCTATAATTCAGGTGCTATTTTGCACAGCAGTTCCACAAGAGCTCAGTCTGTTTATTCTGTCTGTTGCCTGATGGGATAACCCTGAAAGTAAACAAGTAGTAAATATTGGACTAGCCCTCAGCCACAGTGAGTCACTTTCTCATGGCAAGTTGTGGACCCACTGCCACCAACTTCTAACCAGCAGAAATCTGTATGTTGGTGTGTACCTTGAAAAGAAAATATGCATCCTTGAAGTAGGGAGGGAATCAAATTCAGGCATTCAAACTCCTATGCTGCTTTGTCACTGATACAAGTCTGCCAGAGGGAATCAATCGTTAGAAAATGGACTCAGAAAATAGGATGTGGAAAAGCTGTCTGCAGAGTGAGGCAGCATCCAGCAGGCTGCTTTGATGGAGTCCATGCTGACTGCCAGAAAGTCACTACACCAGTAGGTTAGAAAGAGTCATTTAATTGAAAAATGCATTAGTTTCTATCATTTCCCCAAAACAAATGCACATGCTTTGAATTTTGTCACACATTTGAAGGTCACTGGTTTTTTTTCTTTTCTTTTTTATGCTCCTCCCTTCTGTGTTTTTTGACTACCAGTTCATTTGGGGCTTCTAATAACATGTTTCTCTTAACATATAACTTCTATTAGCTTCTTTTTCCTTTGAAAATTATTCAGAGCTTAAGAGGAAGCCTTCAAAGGATGCAAGAAGTGAAGATCCTTAAAATGATTCTTCTTTCTCCCTTAACTATCTACTCAAGATAATTAAGGCTAGGCAGATAAAACATTAAGTGACTAGATGTTAATCCAACCAGAACTTTGTAGAGCCATGTCAAGGAAACAATCCACCCTTGCTGCATCCTGTTAAGCAACAATCACATTTAAACCAAAACAAGAGTCAAATATGTCTCGGCTGCAGTCACACATTTCATCTCTGAATTCTATCATCAAACACGTTTCACTTCCAGATTCCTCTTCCCTACATATACCTTGAGGTCCAAGGAACACATACCATCTTCAAAAGTGCTACAAATGACCAAAGGCAACTATTCTTGGAGTATTTTAGAACCGACCAAAATGATGTCTCAACTCTCTTCCCAGATCCAACATGGGGTAGGCCTGATGAATAATACACAGGACTTATTGCAAATGATTTGATAAACTTTGCCTCTGCTTTTGCTTCTGAATTGATCCCTAAAAGACTATGATTTTTTTTCCCACCTAATTTATTTATCATGTGAAATTTTTGGCTGGGTAATTTCCTTCAGCAATTATATGAGCAGTTCATTATCAATGTTCTATATTAAATATTCCAAACTGGAGCATTTGCAGTTGGGCTAAAAAGCCGTATAAAAGATTTAATTTCTCCCAGCAAATGATCAGACCAGAATTCCAGTGACTCACTTACAGCAGCTCTAATTCTGCAAGTCACTGGGATGCTTGAGTTCAATGAGGGTATCAAAAAATGTGTTTTGCTTGGGCAGATCAGTTTGCAAGGTATTAGTATTCGCTATGCTTGCTGCCGTGCTCTGGCAAACTCAGTCATGCTCCTCTTTGCTCTTGGGAGCCCCATATTGATTCATATAAGGCTGCTTATATGAAAAAAAGTAATTTACACATGTTTGTGGAGGTGGAGAGACAGTTATACTCAACTGTCCAACTGTTCAATCAGGACCAAAGGATTTGTCTCAGGAACCTCTTCATGTAGTGTGCTCAGTAGTGCCTAAGACTAGGCAGCTCACAGCAGAACTGGTTCACACTAGAGTTTCCTAAGGGAGCAGTGTTTTCCAGTTATGTTTTCCCAGCTGAATCTGTACATACATGCAAAGTTTAAACTTGTGCTTCCTTCGTGACTCAGGGCCACAGTAAGAAGGTATAGAAAAATTGTCAGATATGTTCCTTCCCAGAAGCTGCTTTATGAGGCACTTGACACAAGTTTTGGATCTGGAGTTATATGTGCTCAAGTTTGAAAAGCAGTGCAATATCTGGACTTGCACAAAAGCAGGATCACCTCTGCATGAGGTAATCAGCTGACATGATGTCTTCTCTTCTGCCCACCCCAGCCCTGCAGCTGGTGGAGGGGACATGGCTGAGGCTTTCCATGAAGCACCACTGCTATTACATACTCTGAACTAGCAGGTCCAGCTTAGTAAGAATTGCTAAAAGTGGAGTGGACAGACAACCTCCTTCCATCCTTCTGATCATACTTCTGACACTAGCCACTGCGGGCTTCCTCTTTGGAGCATCTTAGATAAGTTTCCTACCTGTTAAAATGGGTGGGATGTGTATTGCAGGTGTATCTTTTCTCCTGGGCTTCTTCTGTTCCAGTTCGGTGATCTGAGAGCCTGGACTCTCTCTCTCCCTCTGTGGTTTCTCTGTGATACCATACCTTTTCAGCAGGTTATCAGAAAAGTCTGAAAGTATGCCTGCAGAGAAGAATAAAAGAAAATACTTCTTCAGCCTTGTTTACACTGCATGAGTGTAAAACAAAGCAGGATGAGTGTTTTGTATGGTGTACCTACTCTTCAGGGTTTGCAACAGTGTGCATTTCCTCTATGTAAATTATATCCTGTAGGCTATAGTCAACAATGCTGTTAAGCCAGCTGGTTTCTGGTGGTACCTAGTGGACTAAACTGCAACCCATCAGAAATGACGGCAAAGATGAGTGCAGTCTTGTATTCCAGAAGGATAAACATCTTATCAAAGTTGTTTAATCATATGAATGCTCAAGCCTATACTTAGGAGCAATGTGACCACACAGAAATGAGACTGTCTTCTTCATGAGATGGATACTTCAGGCAAAAAATGCAGCTCTCCAGCTTCTGGGCCACTCTTCCCTAAGAGAGAAGCGTTCGCAGATGGATACATGTGAAAGCTGAACAGAGTCAAATGTGTAGAGTGATGAGTTCAACATCTGGATTACACATATTGGAAAAGACCAACTGTTTTTCACTTGGTAGGTGGGAGCCACTGCAGATACGCAGGTGACTGCGCAAGCGGTTACCAGCTAACTCCTCTGTGTATGCGTAGCATGGGAAAATGCAATGCACTTGGTACAAGAACACTGCTCCCTCCCCAGAGAGCACAGCGAGGACTGCTTGTTAGCAGAGAGAAGTGATAAACATTTATTCCCCAGCACATACAGGGGACACTTGGAAGATCATCGGGTTTCGTTGGCAGTCTCCTGCTCACCCTTCCCTTCCCCAGGTTGGTGGCATTTGGCTCTCAGACTTCAGAAGTCTATAGATGCACAGCAGCAGAGAGCATCCTACAAAGAGTCTCTTTGTCGCTCTGGTGGTTTCTGGCTTCCTGAAACACCCACCCTTTGCCAGAGTCCCCATATGCCCAAGAGCCCTATGTCTTCCCAGAGGAACAACCAGCAGCCAGCTTGTGTGCCTCCATGGTCACCTCCCAGTCTTGTCTCCCACTGACCACGGGGCACAAGTTGCACAAGAATGTACAAGAATGGGATCCTTTTTGATTCTGGATTGAATCTGGATGCCTGCTGCGGCTCAGCTGGTAGAGATAAATACACGTCATTTGTCACATAAAGACAATGAGACTGTGAGCTATAAGGGAGGGTTTTTTTCAGAAGCACGCACACACTGACCTTGGTATTTACAGATTGTGTGAGAACTCTCAGTCTAAAAATGAAGGCTTTTGAAAAAGTCAGCCTCTCTGTTAGCCTGCCTTCCCAGATGCATGTAGGATAAATGCTTGTTCTTGTTCACTTCCAAGAGAACATAAATAAATGGGAGATCTCTGGACCTTTGTCCAGATTCAATGCACTGAACTGAATTTGAATTTTGAAGTCAAAAGATGGATTGCTCACCTGATAGGGGTGGTGGGGTGTGTAATGCTGGTGTATCTTTTCTCCTTGGCTTTTTTTGCTCCTCTTCAGTGTTTTGGGAGGCCTGGATAGTTTTACCTTTTCTTGGTTTCTTTTTGAGGTCACAGCTCTTAATCAGCTGCTCTGAAAGATCTTCTGCATAGAAAAAAAGATGAATAGAAATTGAAATGGAAGGGAAATAATAAAACAGATGGTGAAAAGAAAAGATTTAATAATACTGCTTTCATCCAAGTAGATTAAAATGCCCATGGAGAAACAACTCCCAAATAGAAAGTCAGTATAAGAGGTCTCTGTGCCATAACAAATGGGATCCAAGTGACTTAGGTGGTCCTTCTGCTTTGTAGGTGGTAGATGTAAAAAAAGAGTGAGAAAATTGTGCGTGGCTGCATGTTACATGGCAGAGGGAAGGCTACTGTCGTGCAGAGATCCCATGGCCATGACTATTTCATTCAGCTTCAGCTGTGTGGGTCTGTGTCTTAAAGAGTTACAAGGGCACTTTTGTGAAGGGAAGATTTACATACATGGGGCCAGCCTGAAGCACTGGTAAACCAAGCCAGCATATTGTTAACTTCAAGAGTTGGCCTTACTTCCAGAGTTGCTGAGCAGTCAGTATTCACTTTTGATTTACATAACGTTACACTGGATTTTTGGTTTTCCTTTAAGACAAGACTCAGATGGTTTAGATGGTCAGGAGAGTTTTTCTGCAGGGATCTGCATTTCTGGGTGCTTATGCAAGCTGAAAATGTTAAGTCTAGCCTGTCATTAGTATCATAACACAAACCAAAGCTTTGATTTCTTAAACGTCACTTGTTTGGCTTCATCATTCTCCCCCCTCCCCTCCAACTCCAAACTTTTTGTCCAAAGGGACCTGATCCCAGGCTCACTCACACTTTGTGACACAGCTGTAAGCCTGTGGATGAGAAGCAGGAAGGATGACCTCTGGGTAAAGTCCCTGGAAGATGGGGATTCTTTTTTTAGCCTTCACAGACTTCCTGTATGATCTTAATGAAGTCATTTAATCTCTCAGTGCCTCAGTTTCCTGCCTGTACAATGGGACTAATTCTACCCAAATTTCTGTTTGTTTTAAATAAGCAGTTTTATGCAGCAATTACTTTTATTAGGTGCACTGACAGCAGTTACAGAAGTGGTGCCTTTGGCTAGTAATGCTGTGGGGCAGAACCAGGGCTAGGCTAACTTCCTTGTAAGCTGGATAAATGAAGTTTATAAAACTCCGCTTGCCTGAGGTGAGATACTTTTTTTGAAATTGCATTTGTGTTTCATTATTGCCATCACAAGGGTAATAACAAGCAAGTAGATTTTTGTTTCTGGGTTGGTAAATCTTTATGACAATTTTGTAAGGCTGGAATGAAGCAATATCATTTGAAGCCAAGGCAAGGATGATGAATATGCAGGAAGCAGCACATCTATCAAGTCATGAAGTCTGGTATTTAGGAGCGTGGCAGAGCAAAGATGTCTCTGGTACTCTCAGTGCAAAAGTTATGTGCAAAGTAGGTTCAGAAAAGGAAACAGATTGACGGTGAAGGGGGAAAGGTATTCAGAATGCTGTCTCAGGGTGGGCAAAGGGGGTATTTGAAATCTTTTATTGAAATTGCATATGGAATATGTGTTCAGGAAAGGCTCAGCTATACCCTAGCTTTCAGCTTATTGTGGTATAAAAGATGAAACTGCTCTACTTTTTCTACCAGAGAAAAGAAAAATGACTCTTTTTTCTTTTATCCTCTTTAATTAACTTCCTTCCCAAGCTTCAGCTAGTATTTATATGCAGGAAAAACACTCTTTGCCTTTCCATCTGGCATCAGAAGTGTCACCAGAAGGTGTAATCTATCGGGTTTCACGAGGCCGCAGTTGTACTGCTGGAGGGGAAAAACAGCCACTGGACGGGACCTAATGATGTAAAGATAACACCTCTCTAATTACTGCAATGACTTCATCTAATAACACTTACCTAAATGGTTACAGTGTGAATCTCGCTTGTCCAGTCTGTCTTCTGGGATATCAAGTGGCTGAACATATTCTGTTGACATCATTGAAATGTTTTTTTTTCTTTTCCCTTGGAAGCTACAGCAGCCAAAAAAAAACCAAAACACTATGACATAAAACTGACATGTTGGTATTATATATCCACTTGCTAGCCAGATCATGAGAAGTTCCTGTCTTCCAGCTGCTTTTTGCCATGTGGTCTGCTGGCCTGATTTTGCTCAAGCATTTTAAAAGAGATGCATTCAATCACTGCCTTGGCTACACACATTTAATATCCCATTTTTCCACCTCCATTGCTGTAAGCAATCCACACAAGCACAGGAAATACAGTAGCTCTACAGAAGAATACTGACTTTAGCCATACAGGCAGTGCTCACATGCACAAAGTGCTAGAAAGCAGGATATTTTATTTTGGTTTTCTTCTCCATTTTTTCTCAACTTTAAACTAGAAGGGTTGTATTTGGCTTTTATCACACAATCCAACTTTAATGACAAATGCTGCTTAGTTAGTCTTTTAACTCCAGCCCCTCTAAAAAAGCCCGGGTACCTTTGAAGACCCAGGTGTGAGTGCTGACTCTGAAAGGTGGCAGGTGACCGCAGACCCCAGAGCCAGCGTGACGTACACATCGCCTTGGTAGAAGCACACGGGACCAGTTTCTCAAAGCTGTTTGTGCACCTGTATTCTGTAGATCTCAGTGGCTTGCACTTGGGGCTTCAGGCCTTTTTTTATCCTTGGTTACTTATAACCGGAGAGGGGCCTGACCCCCAACCTCTGGCCTGAGCTCCCCCAGCACCAGTCAGGCTGAGGTTTGATGCAGAATTTACGCACTACAGGCTCACCCTGATGTCATCACAGGGAGAAGGTGATTTGAAGTTTTTTTTTTACTACCAATGATTTCTGCAGTTGCTTAGCAGAAATCCATCAGAATAATAGTGCAATGTTAAAGGAAAAAAAAAACCGCAACTTTGATCTTAAGGTGCATCCTGATCGATCTGGGTATCTCCCTTCAGGCAGCAACAGCTGTGGTACCGTTTCTTAGTAGCCATCTCTAGTCTCCATTTTGGGGGAATAAGAGCAAGCTGAGATTTTCTTGTGGGGAGGAGGAAGGGAATTATGAAGAGGAAAAAGCAGGAGACAAAGTTAATGTAAGAGAAAAAGGACAGAAATGGGAGAAAACAGGAAGAAGGTAAAGGAAGTAGAGAAGGAAAGAATAATAAAAGAGAAAGGTTGAAGAAAAGGGAATCAGAGAAAAATGGGGAAAAGAAGGATGGGAAAATCAAAGGAGAAGAAAGAATAGAAGACCAACTGTACTGTAGGAGTTCATTTTATCTTTCTGGAGGTAAAGGAATTACCTATATTATTTCTCCCTAAATCACAGTGGTTGTTGGTCAATAAAAAACAGAACTATAGGGCAGTTAACCTCATTTTTAATGACTAAACTTGAATCTATACAAAGATCAGTTAACCCTGAGGCAAAATCCAGTCACATAAATATTTGGCAAACAAAATATGAAAGATCAAAGTCATACTCATACATTCAGCTAATTCTTCAGGAGATGGAAAAAATTGTCCTAAACTCTAGTGACTTCAAAGTAAATGAAGCAACACTGGTTTCCAGCAATAAAGGTCAGGAACACTGACTCATAGTGTTTTTATGGGATTAACTCCCATGCCCTTCAGTATTCAAAATTCACAAAAATTTGTAAAATTCTATAAATGCTGAATCAGGCCTGGATCAGACATGGAACCTCTGGCTGCTCACTGCAGCACTGGCCCCGTCCAGCCTCACATCTGTGTTGAATGGTTATGTTGCCTGGAAACTTTAGTAGCCTTTACAGGGGAGGGGGAAAAAAAAAAAAAAAGGTATCTTCCACTTAGGAAGACCCTGCATAAGAAATCTTTGAATGCATCTAAGTGTGGTATGATTGCTCTATTTATCAACTGTATAAACCAGCTAGAGCTATGTTTTAAAATATAACAATCAAAATTTTATTGAAAAGATAAACTTATCTTGCCACATGAAGGCCCACATTACATTTTATGATTTCAGGAGAAACTGTTTTATCTTCAGTGCCATTTGATTTTGGAGGATTTGATGAATCCACTCCAGCTGTTAGCTAAATATCATGATTGTAGGAAGAATGTTCTTTTCTAAAGATTACCTTGTTTAGAATGTTTTCAGCCAAACCAGTGACATCATTTCAGACTATGGACTCTTTGAACAGGTCTCGAGCCAAAAAAGCTGGGGATAGTAAAATTTAATTGTACCATTGGTGGTAACCTATACTGACTGGAATTACCTTTAGAGTCTGATTAACTTTGGTTCGATTTCACTACGTTGTTTCATTGAGTTACTTCACCTAAATCAAGCTTTATAAAGAGACATTGTCTAGGATTGATATATGTATAGTATAAGAGGCTTAATTTCTTTTTCTTAACATTGTAGTTTGAAAAATAGTATTCTAAAATAAATCTCTTAGATCTGTCTTTATATTTCCATCGTCACAGGTGCCTAGCCCTCGGCATGTTCAATGCTTAAAACAGGGATTTATAGCCTAACTTCAGACATTTTTTTGAAAAGTTTGCCCTGCCTTGCATTGCCTTGCTTACAAATGTATTTCCACACTACAAATTTCAACTATCTATGTGTCAAAAGAATTTAAAAAAAAAAAGAAAGATTGCCAGAATATATCATGAAACTTGATATAACAGTTTTGGTAACTTGATTCTATATACAGTGCATATGATATAAGAAAGTGTTAGTGATATTATATCCTGTCACTATACATTATGCATATATTTCTCATTCAAATGTGAAGGTGATGTATGTGAGCACTGTAATGGTGCTTTCCCAAACCACTAAAATCAATTCCTGACACTGAAGAAACAGATTCCCCAATAATGTTACATGTGGAGTGGAAGAATGTTGCAGGAACTGTATGAACACATTAATATGCCTTTACAAATGGAAGCACATTCTCAGATTTTAGTGTTAAGTGCAACTCCTTTCCTGCTAGTCCTCGTGGTAACCCCGTGTGCCCTGTCTGCACCAGTCGGTCACCTTGGTAGATAACGCCTGCAATTTGCATGATGGACCAAGATTTTTTTTGCACACTGTTACGTCTCTTGACATAATGAGCCACATTCATCCTTCGGGCAACTTTAATACTTACAGTGGTGCTCTAAATCACACTCAGCAGGAGACATTTTCTGAAATGGATATAGATTTTTCCATACGAATTAGGATTCAATAGTCATTTAGCCTGAGACTTTTGTACGATACAACTCGGCTGTAYAAGCCTCTCCTACAGAGATGTGTGCTCAGCGGAGTCACCTGGAGTCTTTTGCTTCTGGGAAAAGATAGAGCTGCTGGAGATGCCCTAAATGCTTCCCTAAAGCCGGCTGTGTAGGTGCTCTAGTTTTGCCAATCCAGTTCGTTTACTCCTTGCAAAAGCATTCAGCATTAAATAGGATTGGCTCTACTTACAGACAGAGAAGAGTAAGGAAGGATAAGGCAGGCTGAAAAGCATAGGTTGTTAAAAGCTACTTCATCCTCATAAGGATTTGCTTGCATGCAGAATCATTGTCGTGTGATAGCAGGACTCCCCTGGGCACACACACTTGTAAGAGCTGGGGAGTCAGATGGAAAATATCTGAACTTTTCAGTTTTGAACTATCACCTTAGCTATTGATGAGTTTCTGGGTAGCTTAAAGAAAGCACTCCAAAATGCTGCCAGTCATTTTTGGTCTGAATTTTTATTTATTTGCTGTATATGCGCAATTAAAATGCTAATATAAGTATCTGTATGCAAGAGATCACAGTTCCTACCACACGCTAACATAGTCTTAAAACACACACACACGCACATGCACAAATAATAGCGTTCCTTTCTTTGCTGAAACTGTAGGGTTTCATTGAAAAGTCCTCCAATGTGACCAGTTCCTGGGTTCCATTAGGTAGGAATATTTTGCCTAGAGGTGGACAGAGAAATGAGCTTTGTTTTGCTGTTTCAATGTGCAGCTATTTTAATGTAGGTATTTGCCTTAAGTAATCAGGCTAGGACTTGGGGTAGCGCTCAGCAAAGCTCTTCTCACAGATTTCTACCCGAAATGATGGAAGTCAGTTGAGGACATCTGATCATGTGGCATTTAAACCAACCTGAAATGGCATCATATGAGAAAAATCTGTCTTGCAAGGTACAACATTAAAGCTTTGAAAACAAAACTGAAGAGTTGAGCTCTTCTCATTGGACCCTGACCTGGGCACAGAAATGGCTTTGGATAGAACAAGGTTATACCTGAATTTCTTGCCTGCCCCTAGGGTTTGAATAGTGGTAGGATTTAGTCCCCTGCATGGAAATTAGATTCCTATGTATATTTGTATGCAGACCCAAGGGACAATTTGGTTCTGAAATGAATCATTAACAGGTGATTATTCTTATCTATGGGGCACTGGGTACTTGGAATTTGCAAACTGACCCTTTGCAAGGGTTGCACAGATTGTGCCTTTTAGGACTTCAGCAGACCATGTAGTGCTGTCCATAAGTACATGTATATTTCATTTGGTCAGGGGACTGCTTTGTTCCTACAATCAACAAAATCCCCAAGAAAAGCATGCACTATTTTGCAATAGTACATGCATAGTCGTTAAAGAGATCTTGAAATGTTGTCATGGGCACTACTTAAGTAAAAGTATTCTGAGAACATCCTTTTGTTGGGTGGCAGTATGCAATCTGAATCTGGATTTAATATGAGTATTTATTTTGGTAGGCTGATAATAAATGTTACCACAGAAATCAGTATGATACCAGGTACTTGCCGTCTCTTGGACCCAGAGCACTTAATAAGAACTTACCTTTGCTATAAATGGCATGGTATTGTTCTTGCGTCAGTCAGACTGCCACTGTAAAAGGGTGGGTGAAACTGTGTCTCTCTCTTTTTCCCCACTTGTGTTTTTGCAAGGGGGATGAAAAGGCATAACAGAGGTCATGGGCAGCCTGGGCTGAATTATCCTTTGGTATACTCTTGCTTGAGCAAGGAAGGGAACGTCAGACCTGCCCTTGCCCCCGTCACGTCCTCTGTAGGCTCCCGAGTCGGCAGTTTCTTTGCCCAAAGTCATTTACATATGTGTAAGGAGGGTGCAAGATTACTACACCTAGGTGGTAGTATCTTGCACCCACCTCGCAGTCGCAGAGCTCATGTAAAACAGCTCTGCCGGGGACAGGGGGATGGTGCAGCTTCCGGGAGCATTTGGCTCCTCCGTCCATGCTCAGGAGCCAGGCTTGGGTCCGTCACCAGCAAACAGGTTCCTTCACCAGCACCCTGATTCTATCCTAACACTGCTACAACTGCTTGCTGGGCAAGGCTTGGGAAAATAGCAAGGCAACATGCTTTCTGCTGTCAGAGTAGAAAACACATGCCCCCAAAAAAGAAAGTCTAGGTGTTGCACTGCATTGCAAACTTCTCAGTAGGAGTTTCAGCATGTGTTTAATGCTATTCTACCAGAGTAGCTTCTTTCTAGTTGCAGCCTCATTATACTGCCTGGACTAAGCTTCTTCAAAGTTTCAGCCGAACACTAGGTTGTTCTCTTCAGGCATTCTTGTCAGATTAGTTTGATTTCTATTTTCTAAAGCAGACTTAAAACTTTTTAGATAACACTTAGCTGTTTAAAATCCTGATCCTGGTGTCTTCTTCCACCCAAAACTTTTGCTACTAATAATTGGATGAATTCAGGGATCCCACAGAACTGTCTTGGAGCATTTTCCTCTCACAAACAGTACTCTTTTAGGGGCTAGTTCAAAATCCAAGTAGGACTATGGACTGAATCCCACCATCTCCCAGCAACTTGTAAAGAAAAAACAATAGTAAAACTTTGATCAGTGAAAGAAATACCAGATACATTTACACACATACTGATCACAAAGTTTGCTTAATTTAGCCTTGGGGAGCAAACCAGCCACCCCTTTATCGTGGGARAAGAAGTCCTGGTATTCGTCCCCCTTCTGCTGGCTTGCGCAACATGCTTGTGAACTTTCCCAGCAGCTAAAGCTAGCAGAAACCGTTGTCTCTAAGGCATTCTCCTCCCCGTGGCCCTGTCCCACACGTTGCGCCCCAGCTTTGTTGCCCCCCAACTTTCCCCACACGGCACCAGCTCCAGCCCGCTCCCTGAGGAGCGGGGACACCTGGCCTTTCCCGCGAGCCCCCAGTGGCGATGGGGGACGCAGGCTACTTGCCAGCACGGGCCAAACCTTGCTGCTAAGCAAACAAAACAAAGCGAAGGGCAGCACGATGCTGCCCAGGCCAGGGAAGGCGCGTGGCTGGAGTACTTACGAGGCGGCGAGCAGCGCGGGGAGGGTGCAAGCGGCGGCGGGGCTCGGTGGCGCGAGAACTTTCTGGCGGTGCTCGGTGCTCCTGCCCGCCTTATCTAGGGAGCCGCCGCGGCCGTTGCTATGGCAATGCTTTATTCAGGCGTCCTCCGGGAGGGTGGGAAATAGCATCGCCTTTCCCCCCCGCGCACTCGGTGGATTTTAACGATGTGCTGCCGCTTCCTTCCTCTCCGGCAAGTCACCGAGGCCGATGGAAAATAGGAAATGGGACAGGGAAAAATCAGCACTGCCTCAAGGCGAAAGCATCTTCCCTGCCAGAAGAGGCGAACACGCTGGCAAACTCAGTTAAAAAAGTTTGAGGGTGGGGGGGATGCAAAAGCCTCGACATGTAGCTCAGGGAGTCAAAAGGCGAGCTGCAGCCGCCGTGCCGAGAGGCGCTAGGAAAACGGGAAGGGGAGGGAGGGCAGCTGATGCTGTGCGGGACCCAGGGGAGAGCTGAGGATAAAAGTGGTGAGAGGAGGCAGGGCACGTCCGGGAGCAGCCCCAGCAGCAGTAAAAGTGATGGACACTGTCTCCAGCAGCGATGACTGCGGTGTTTGTGTGTGTAGCTGGCCACAGCGAGTTACACAAGCTTGGCATTTATGAGGCCCGGCATGGAGGCTTCTGTGGCTGCTGGGTGTTTGCCAGTAGAGACCAGTCTCTCCTATTTTAGCCCACTGCTTTGGATGGAGCTGTTATTTCAACTGAGGGAAAAATATACAAACATGCCTGGCGTTGGAAAAGCTCTGGCGGAAACGCTGCTCACTGGTGGGGTTATGAATGGCCCCTCTCTTGGTATTCATTTGCAAYGAAACTGATTTTGTCTGGGCCCTTTCATTTAACCATGCTCAAAAAGTGTGACTGCTGCCAGATTTTTGTTGCAGTTGTCTGGCACTTCCCCCCCCACACCCAGTGATTGCAATTCAACAGCAACGGCATGGGCTGTGTGCTTTAAATTAGTCAGGATTTCTTTCATAAATAATATATTGTACAGATGGCCTAAAGGGGCAAAGGGCTAGTTCCCTATTCTGAGAGCTGCTCAGCACCCTCAGATCCTGTTCCCTTCGGGTCCAATTCTGTAGAGTACTGAGCAACTTAAATGGTCAGAGGGCACCACCTGAAAGCGCTGTGAGCTTTCCCATCAATGTCTGTGAGAAACAAGAACGTTCATTACTTCGCATAGGGTAACATTTATGTGTTCAAGTGTCTCAGAGACCCTTTTCTAAAAGCAAGCTCAGAAATGCTTAAATCACTCCTGAAAAATGGAACATAGGCTCCTATGTAAAGCAGTGTAAGTTTTTTTGGCAAGATGGAGTTTTATAATTGAAAAAACAACAGCCTCCCAAAACACCCCAAACCCTGAAACTGCTCATAAGACAAAACTGATTTTGATGTGTTGCCCATTTCAGTACCACTTTGATTTTTCTTTCAGAATTGTCAAGATCTCCCTGTTGCAGTGAGTTTTAAATAAAAATACTCTATTTTTACATCAAAATGCTTTTTACTTAGAAAAACAAGTTATTATGCATTTTTCTACGAAGTGAGGAAAACCAGAATAAGATCACTGAAACAAACAATGAAATATTTTTTGAAACTCAGCTCAAGATTTTCACGTTTTGGTTGCCCCAACTGAAAATAAGAAAGTAATTTACAATGCTGGAAAAATTCCCCAGAGATGAGAAAATCAGTGCCTATTCTAGCCCCTAAGTCACAAGGATGCTTTTGAAGTATTACAGCTTTAATCGTAAGGAAGGAGGCCTATCACACGTGGCAAGATCACATATCTAACTCTTTTTATCTTAGACATTTGCCAAAAGTATCAGGTGTTGTAAGATGTCAGAAATCATCTTACTCTAGTAGAAAATTTCTCCCACTCTCTCCTGTGGGACTTTCACATGAACAGTGTGGCCAAGGATTTTCTCCCAAATCTTTTCTTTCAAATGTTTCCACAGTTGTTTGTTGTCCTGCTTGTAAAAGGGTTGGGACTCCTTCCAGCTTTGCAGTCCTTCCTGCTCAATTATCTCACCAGGATGGTCAGGAAAATAATCTGAGTCTGTAATAACTCTGCAATTTAACCCTCCTCTTCCCTTGTATGTGAATATTCCACTCAGCACTCAGGGAACTAGTCAGGTAATTAAAGATAAACACATGTCTAAAAGTTTCCAGGCTAGTGCTTGAGAGACAGGCAATGCAGCTTTGACAGATGGGAAAGGAGGGGACAGCTTTATGGAAAGAAAACATATATATATATATATTTTTTATATATATATATATATAAACTATTAACTATCTATGCATTTGCTTTTTTATATTTTTCTGGTTTGGTTTGCATTTCAGGGGTGAATTTTCAAATGTCGAAAGGGTGGTGAGAATTTGACCTTCCTTTGATTCTTCTTACTGTTAAAACTTTTCCTTTCTATACAAAAATGTTTGCTTACTGAAGCTTTTCAGATGTCATAGCATAAAAAAGTGAGGGATTTCTTGAAAGACGCATGATGTCCCTTGATGTTATGCTTGTTTTTCCATCGTAGGTCTATAGATGGTTTTGCAGTGCAAACACAGCTGGCTTTTTAGCACTGTGGTAACTTGTAAAGATTTTTCCCTGCTTCAATTTTCCTTGCAGTCAACTCACGCTGAATCTGAAGACCAAAATCAGATCTCGCTCACGGCAGTGCCAGTCCTGTATGATTGAGCTGAAACACTGGATTTATAGAGGTGGAAGCCACATAGAGACCTATTCCTTACAGACTACTGGTGTCACGCTTGTTCTGACATGTGTGAGAATACAATTAGGGCTAGTTCTTATGTGATATACGAAACATGAGTGGTGTGGCGGGTTTTGGGGGTTGGTTTTTGGAGAAGTACTAGTTGAGGCAGAGTATTATTAGGCCTTGATTCATACTACATGTTTTTTGTTTGTTTGTTTGGAAGCCTTACATTAAATAAAACCCTACCACTGGGATGGGAGAGGAATTACTTGAAGCAGGTGCCCCAGCTTGGCCTGGTACTGAGGCCAGCAAAACCTCAGACTCCATGAGGCCTTATAAAATGCTGAGATCTGTGTTTTCTCATTTCCTGCCTTCCTCTCTGTACCTTCATTAAAATAGTTCTACTGGTGATGGATTGCTGTGCTAGCCCTCTTTCTTTAAAATACACTGCCTTTTTTTTTACAAACACTATGGTCTGGAAAGAACGCCTTATACATAAGGAAGGCTACATGCAAGGCATGGGTGAGGAGCAGAGCGGGCGATCCTGCCTGCAGAGGTGAGAGCCAGTCTGCTGGGAAGGAGTAGAGGCTGAGCTCTGTAGGAGGGAGATAGGGCCATCAGGTGAGTCTTATACCACAGTGTTTGCATGCAAACCCCTCTCTCTCTAATGAGGCGAGGGTGAGCAAGGGTACCCCAACCAGGAGGCCCACTGTTCTATAGATGCTGTAGTGGTCACTTCCACATAGTCCAGAGCTACTGCAGAAGATTATGAAAGGCATGAAAAAGTAATATACAATCCAAGTCGTAAGGGGAGATGTTTCACTGTGGCTGTGCGGGGTTTCATATTTATCTGCTTATGTTACAGTTTGCTCAGATTCTACTTTGAACCCCTGGTACTATTTATAGATGAAATAGGAGGTACTGATAAGGGAAGTCTCATTTTAACAGGTCTTAGGCATTTAAAAAACGCTAGTGATTTAGACTCAAGCGCCATTTCTATGCAGCAACCCTTGGTTATATCCAAGCTAATATTCCCTCTGGATAAGCAACCTCAGGCCCTGCACCATCCTGATGTGCTCAAGCATAGCTCCATCCTGTGCTGCTTATTTCTGCGTGAAAGTATGCTGCACTGTGTAGAAAGTTTGGTCCAGATTTATGCTAACTTCTGAGCCTCTGTATACAAGCACATGTCCAAAGCCACTTTGTACAATTTAGGAACTGTATCTTGTAAGGACACATTTATTTATTTATTTAGTCACTGTATAAATGTTGTCATAAGTATAAAACAGACTGTGGTTGATTTAGTAAGTTACTTTGCAGCCAGAGTAGTTTGATCAATAGATCAATGCACAGTGTTGTCTTTTATCAAAGAAATTGCATAATGTATAGTTAACATTTATCTTAGGTGGTTTCCCTTTTAGTTGTGGAGGTTAAAAATGCAGTAGATTGAAATGCTGCTCAATATGCCTAACTTTTCAGACAAATGATTATAAACATCTGCATTTTCCCTTTCAGATAAAGGAATATGCATGTAAGGCATATAGGTTGCACTTATCACAGATCCAAACTTATAGCTAGCTCAAGATTTTTAAAACCATCCTTACATTAGGCAAATCATTGCCATGTCCTGGAAGACAGCATGTTTATCTCAGGTCCAAGAGGGAAACCATCTGTGTTTGCTGTACTGCTGAGTGAAACCTTTGAGGCCAAAGCAGTCGCTAAGGCTCAAGGGAGTCTGAGATTTGTATCTACTGTGACAGATGGCCCATGCAGACATTCTCCCTGCTGCCCCTGCAAATGTTAGGAGGGCTATGAAGGAGACCCAGAAGACTGTGAGAGAATAACCTCATATAGAGTGGTAAAGGGAGTTTCTACATCAAGAGTCAGAGCATCCTACCAAGCTCCTTGTGCAATGCTGAGGAAAGGGGAGTCACTAAGTTGTCATGAAAATGTCTGTAGATTATGCTGTGCATCTATGTTTAGATAGGTAACTTAGCATTTTCTGCTGTATCTACTCTACAACTGAGTGTTCTTGCTTATTCCAGGAAGGGTAAGGCTGGAGAAAGCAAGGAAAGAATAAGACATGACTTTAAATGAGGGAGGAAAGTTCTCTAGTTTGGAGCTGCTAAAGACTCTGTTCTATTGTTTTCATTGATCCTCGGATCAGGAGGGTTGGGGCTTACTCTTAGGGAAAGACAGATGTAAAAATCCAGTAAATGGCAGATGGTAATAGAAAACTATATTCCAGAGAGACTTGGGACAAAGCAGTAGCAGATGACCTCTGGCCCATGTAACTTGTACTCCTTAAATGCGCGGCTCATATGCAGTGTGGAGTTGAGGCGGGAGCTGGAGCTGAGAGCAAGCCCCTGGCTGCCCTTTGTGTTAGGAGAAGTTTCTTTCCTTCCCCTCCCAGAGGGATTGGATTCGTCATGTTGGTTTCTCTTCCCAGAGCAGCCACTGCCGTTCCTCACCCTCCTTTCTAATTTCTTGCTCTAGTTAAGTAGGTGCTGAATCAGTTTTTTCTCTTGCATAGATGCAGAGCATCTTTCTGGTAAAACAGTATAGACTTGGTAAGATTATAGCATTTCCTAACTATGCATCTGAGCATTATATTTTCAGATAACATCACAGCCCTTTTACATTTATAGCTTAAAATATTAAACTGGTCATAAAAGACCTCTGAGTTTGTTCTTCTTTCTAACACCCTCTATGCTGACTGTGTTATTTTACAAGACTGCAAGCCTGGGAAGAAAACTACTTACCTGACTGGAAATTACATGCATGATTGCAAGAAACTTCAGTGCCTGCAGCATGTGCTCTTCTCCCAAACTAGAGGCAGAAACTCATTAGCAAACTCCACTGTCCCTGGGCCTTTCTGTGCCTAATGGCAGGACAGCAGAGAGAGAAGGTGGTCTGAGCCCTTGTGTTTGTGAACTCTTCTGATAAAGGCTGTTTCAGTATGCATTATCCAGTAAACATTACATTAAAAGAGGATAGAAACCAGACCACAAGACTTTCAATCCAGGGCATGAAACAAAGAAGCAAGGAGCAGAGCATTCCAGATGGGAGTGTTTTCAAAGAAATTTAAGGATGTTGGACACTTCTTCACTAGGAATTTTTCAGTTTGCTGCAAGCATCTTGAAAACTCTACTCATCTTTTATTCTTTGCATTACAGCAGCACCGTTAACCCTTTGCTAGTAATTTCCCAGAAGTGCATTGAAAGCTGATATTTGTGCTGAAAAAATTCCAGTTTAACAGGCAAAGGCAGTTTCGTAGCTAGCTCAGTTCACAAAGGGCAACCTCATCAGAGACTTGTCCAGTATCACTCAGTCTGCAGCAAAGCTGGGAGTTGCATCCCTGGCAATTCTGAGCACTTCATCTCTAGAGGAGGCGATAAAAACATTAGCTTTTGTATATTCTGAGAATTTTTCCTTTGGCCTTACAAAGAAAAATAAATCTATTTTTCAGTACTTACAGTCCTGAAAAATTCAGTAAATGAGAAACTGTAATAGATAGATTGATGCTGGCTAGGTGGAGACAGAGGATGAGGGCTGGAGGGAGTACAGTTCTCCATGCCACGTTTTGCCACTTTATTCTGTGTGTCATCATTGACTAATCTTAATGTAAGCCCTTACTTGGTCAACTGGCTGGTCCAGTCAGAGCCCCAGTGCCCACATAAATACAACTGTCTGAGAGGAGGAACTTTCTGGTATGAGATGTCAGACTGAAAATTCATGAGGGTTCCCACTTTACTGACATGACACTACCTGGACTTTTATATGTCTTTGGAAAATGCAGTACATCCCTGTGGTGCTGTGGAAATAAAGGCATATAAGGTAAGATTTAGAAAGTGGTTATAGAGGATCAGTTTTATCAAAACTCTGACTGTCCTTAATGGAAATAGTTGTCATGGGGCTAGGGGGATATTCAGTGGAAACAGCACTTCCTGCTTGCCCTGCTCTTACACACATCACAGGGCATTTGCTATTGCTCACTAGCATAGGATGGTTAGCTAGAAGGAGATTTTTGTCTGACCTAATATGGCCATTGTGTGATGGCAGGGTTAGAACTGCAGGTTTGTTATCAGGAGGATAGGCTCTTGAGGAGAACAGTTGTTCTTGTGTTTTTTTTGATGCCTACAGAAAAAAAAATATATATGTATGTATGTATGTGTATGTATATATGTATGCTGTGAATATTATCACTCTTAGTGCTGGGGAATTTTTGAAATGGTTTTTACTTGCTCAGTTAAGGAGGTATAATAAAGACACAAAAGAGCCCTGTATTCTGTTGACCAATGAAGCAAGTCAGAACATCTCCCAGTTCTCTTATGGGCATCTTATTGAATGCATCTGTCCTTAACAGCTTGCTCGAAAGCCCCCCACAAAGCATTTCTCTGCTGTGTTGCTGCGAGAAGGTGGCATGGAGAGAGCGCTCCAACCTCCTCAGAGCACAAGGATTTCTTTGCAGCAGACTGCCAGCTGTCTAGTCTTGCAGATCAGGCATGGCTGTGTCTTGTCCTGGATTGTACAGGAAGGTTAATACAGCTTCATCCTTTACTTCCCATCAGGCATGCCGCTGGATGTGATGGGAGCTTTAGGCTGAAGTTTGCCATCACAAGGCGCTGCACAGAGGATGTCACACACAGAAGGAGGACTGTTGTCACATCTGCTCAACAGCAGTGTCAATGGCAGGATAGAAGCAAAATATGCCTGTCCGAGACCACCATCAAGGGTAACAGGCCCATATGCCAGCCAGTGCTGCATTCAAATGCAATTACCAGTACTCTGCTTGTGACAGGTATTAAAGTTGACCTGAATACTATTTCTGGCAGCATAAGACACTGTGCCTCTGATATAGATACTGCTATCAAAAAACGAACAGTGGCAGCAAATCTGCAACACTTTTTCCAATGTCTTCATCCACATCCCACAGCTTTCAGGTTCACGATCCAGCCCAGCCAGCAGTATGAAGGGAAGGAGGAAAAAAGTATTGTAATAGTTCTTGCATGGTTGGAGGAAAAAAGTATTGTAATAGTTCTCACATGGTTCCTATTGCTAAGCAAATTATTGCCTACTATTAGGAGCAGGATGGTGTCCTCTGCCTGTGATGATGTCTTTCATTACAGCCCATCATACAAATGAGATAGCACAAAATATTTAAAAGGGAGAAAAAAAAACCAAAGACTCCATGCTGGATGGGATTTGTAGAAGCAGCTCTGCTTCCATTAGAAACAGGCCTATAATTACCCTTAATTCAGTGCCTGAATTTTAAAATTCAATTCTAATACTACAAAGATGTGTTGGTCTTTAGCTTTTTATACATTCTTTATGTGATGTCAATGGAGCTGATCCCAGCTGAAGGTTTGGCAGCAAGCTGCTGAACACTGAGCCCAGCATGGGCACATTATGTTTCATTCATCAGAGCCATATAAGCTCTGCTTCACGTGGGATTTGTGTAAACACTTGCATGGAGTCCTTTTCCAAAAAAGCTTGCTCCTAGCAAGGTGTTAAGCTCATTAGTAGGGCAAAAGGAAGATTGTGATCCTATAGTTTCTGGTTCAGTTACTATGGAGTGCACAAAATCCTAATTCTACTGCAGTCCAAAGCAAAAATCCCACTAGCTTAATGGGGCCAAGATGGCACAAAGTTAATTTCCCAAAGCAACCTAAAAACTGAAAATTCTCCCAGAAGGGTGACTTCAATGGGACTTGGACCTCAGGAGATGGAACTCTCTGTTGTCTCAGAAAGGCAAATTCTGTTTCCAATGAGACAGGCAATAGAGTAAGGAGCGTTGCCACAATACACAGAAAATGTGCTCAGTTTTATCAACTAATGCAATACAGTTTCAGCTTTGTGCATAGAGTTTTGACATCATCAGGGTGAATTGGGAAACCTTTCTTCCTCTTAGGGCAATCATGCACATATTCATGATACCAAGGGCAAATTGGAAACCATCAAGCAGGATTTCAGAGCTCTGGGGATGGTAGTCAAGAGTCTGGGAGCCCAGGTCATTTTCTCCTCAATCCTGCCAGTGAGGGGAATGGATGAGAGGAGGAGGAGGAGGAGGAGACGGATTTTCCAAGTTAACAGCTGGCTGCACTGCTGGTGTTGGCAACAGGGTTTTGGTTTCTACAACCATGGGACCTTTTTGAAGATCGACAACTGATGACGAGAGATGGGATCCACCTCACGAGGCGGGGCACGCGGGTCTTTGCCAACAGGTTGGCCAACCTGGTAAGGAGGGCTTTAAACTAGGAA